>NC_056741.1:1208604603-1208612103 GCF_019279795.1 Protopterus annectens
CTGTAGCTTGTGTGCAGTGATCACTGAAGGTGTTTTTGTGCTCTAAATCAGCCATGCAGTGATTATACAGAGTTCAGATCACTGTTGTTTTATTTCTTTTGTTAGCTTAGTTAGTCAGGGAGAGCAGGAAAGCATGTCAGCTGAGATGTGCCAGGCTAAACGACTGGTTCATGGAAACCTGACTAAAGCAGACATGATTGCAGATTTGGTCACAGTTGCATCAGAAAATAGCTACCAGGAGGATGATCATACTGGCCGTGGAGATATACAACACTCAGAGAAGGGACAGCTCAACCTTTCTGCAGAGGACTTAAAAATCCATCTGGAGCTAAAGAGACTTGAGTTGGCCAGACATTTGGAAACAGTGACTGAGACGTCTGCAGGCTGAGGAGAATGAGAAACTGCTACAACTGGAAGCTGAGGAAAAGGAAATGCAGAGGCAGCAAGAAAAGGAGATGCCGACTCTTCACCAGAGTCATGGAGGTAATGGGGAAGGGAGTAACTGGACCCCAAAAGCACAAAAGGTCAGTACATTTCTTCCGCAGTTTACAGAGGGGGATAATTTTGATAGTTTCATTCATATGTTTGAGAGGGTATGTAAACAGTATGATGTTGACCAAAGGCTCCGGGTGCGGTTCCTGAACCATGGTAAAGTTGTAACTGCTATTATCTGATTGTGAATTTTTTGATTATACTGCTGTTAAGAATTGTTTGCTAGAATTTTTTAAGCTAACACCTGAAGCTTATTGGAAAAAGTTTTGTGAGCATAGACGGAAGGCAGCTGTAAGTGTGTGTGAATATGTTGCTAAACTAAGCACTTATTTTCATAGGTAGTTGAGTGGATGTTAGGTCACCACTTCTGAAGGGATGGCAGACCTTTTGGAGAGGGAACAAGCCCCTAGCACTTTGCCTGAGGACATGAGGATCTGGTTAGCTGATAGTGTGTTACTTCAGATTAGTTGGGGAAGAAGGGAGTCCTATTCCTAGCAAGCAGGGCATCACTGCATAGGAAAGGGACACCCAGTGCTGCTCATGGGTCTAATGTAATCCACTGTGGGCAGCCCAGACTGCTCCAACAGAGTCTGACAGTAACAGGGGAAACCACTAGTCCAGGTACATGCCCAGGACTTAGGGTTCAATGTTTTGAATGCAACCAGTGGGACCATGTGGCATATAGATGTCTACGGAGGCAAGGTGGGGAACAAAAGGTGAGAGAGCCAGTAAGTGAGAAGGACAAAATGCTAACAGTAGGTTGTCTTGAGACAACAAGGGTACCAAGCTACCACCAGAGGTTATATCCTATCATAGTGAATGGCAAAGAGGCCATTCCTAAGAGATACACAGCCTCTGACATAACCATTGTAAAGCCTGCAATGTTTACAGAGGACCACTACTTGCCTGGTCAGTCTACTCCAGTCAGAGCTTTAGGAAGGACCCAATTCCAAATACCTTTGGCTAGGGTTCCTCTTGACTGGGATGGTGGAAAAGGAAGCCAAAAAGTAGGTATGTTTGAGGATATCCCTGTAGATGTCCTGATAGGGAATGATTTTGATAATGCAGTACCATGTGTTCATGCAGTTACATGCAGTCAGGCTTGGAGACAAGCATGTGGGTCTGGTAGCCTGGGGGAGACCCAGACAGACCACACACTTGCAGCCAGGACTGGTGAGGTGGTTACTTCAGGGAGGGAGCTATGCTGTAGCAGTGAGACTGAAGGTGAGCCACATTTGCTTGTGGGTACTGATGTTCCCTTAGACAAAGTGACTGCAAGGGCAGAGGTGAGTAATAGTACCCAGGTTGACAGTGAGGCACCACTGTCAGCCTGGATGCTACTACTCACCCGTAACTGCAAGGGCAGAGGTGGGTAGTAGTACCCAGGCTGACAGTGAGGCACCGCTGTCAGAGGATACCAGACTTCCTGTGGAAGGGGAGCTGGGAAGGGTTACTTAGAGAGAGTTTAGACAGGCTCAGCTTTCAGACCCTACATTACAAGGCATGAGGCAGGTAGCTAGTGAAGCACCTGATTCTCAAGGGAAGGGGCAATCTGTACACTGGGACAAAGGGTTACTCTATACAGATTGGACCCCAGAGGGAGGGCTAGAAGGTGAGAGAATGCAGCAGTTGGTAGTGCCTAGAGCCCACCGTCTGGCATTTCTAGGCATAGCCCATGATATTCCCTCTGCAGGTCATATGGGCATAAAATGTACAAAGAGCATTTTATGCAGAACTTCTATTGGCCTGAAATTTCCAGAGATGTAACAGGGTACTGCAAGACCTGTGAGCAGTGCCAAAAGGTAGGCAAAGCAGGAGACAAGGTGAGAGCTCTTTTGATGACTTTGGATGTGATTGAGGAGCCATTTCAGGGGGTAGTATGGATATTATGGCATCTCTGGGTACCCCAAGTTCCACAGGGAAAAAGTATATCCTAGTGGTAGTAGATTATGCTACAAGATACCCTGAGGCAGTGACTTTATCTTCCACTGAGGCAGAAAAGGTGGCAAATGCTTTGTTAGAGATTTTCAGCAGGGTAGGTTTCCCAAAAGAAATACTGACTGACAGAGGTGCCAATTTCAGGTCAGACCTGCTGGCTTGTCTGTGGAAGTACTGTGTGGTGAAGCACCTAAATACCACCCCTACCATCCCTAGGTTAATAGTCTCATTGAAAGGTTAAGCTCTGCACTCAAGTCCATGCTACAGGCATTTGCAGACCAGTTTAAGAGGGAGTGGGACAAATATTTGCCCGTCTGTTTGCATACAGGGAATTTCCCCAGGAATCTATGGGTTTTTCTCCGTTTGAGTTGCTGTATGGGCATAGGGTGAGGGGACCTCTGGATTTAATTTGTGATGAGTGGGAGGGTGAGTTTGAATCTCACAAAGAGTCTGTTGTGGCATATGTCCTAAACCTCAGGACAAGGCTCAGGGAATTCATGGGCTTAGCCTAGGAGAACCTGGCAGGAGCTCAACAGTAGAAAAAGGTCTGGTATGACAGGAATGCTCGTGCTAGAGAGTATGCTGTAGGGCAGCAGTTAATGGTTCTCATTCCTGTCAGACACAACATGCTGCAAGCAGCCTGGGAGGGACCCTACAAGATGGTAAGGAAGGTCAGTGATGTTAACTACATGGTAGAACTGCTAGACAGGAGGCAGGGGCACATATATTGTACCATGTTAACATGATGAAATATTATCATGATAGGGAGGCCCTTGTGCTGAGTATTTACAGTGGATTGCAGGAGGAGTCTGAGGGAGATCTGGTGACTGATCTCTTCAGTGAGGCTAGGATTGATACCTCAGTGGAAAGGTAGCAATGCCAGCAGCTATTTTCTACTCAGGTTTGAGATATCCAAGCAGTGTTACAGGAGTTTGGGGACATGTTCACTGGGAAACCCGAGTGCAGCACCAGGTGGATACAGGACCCCAAGTACCTATTATAGGTGCCTGAGAGTGTCAAACAGACTCTGAGGGAGGAGATAGAAATGTTGGAACTAGGGGTAATTCAGGAGTCCCAACTGAGCCTCCCCAGTGGTGCTGGTGTCAAAGAAGGATGGCAGCACCAAGTTCTGTGTGGACTACAGGTAATTACAGGGTCACACAGAGTCAGATGCTTACCCCATTTCTAGGTCGGATGAAGCCCTAGAGCAGCTGGGTGAGGCTAAGTATCTTACCACCATTGATCTTACCAAGGGTTACTGGCAGGTGCCCTTGACTCCTAGTGCTAGAGAGAGGTCAGCCTTTGTGACTCCTTTTGGCTTGCATGAGTTCACAAAGATGCCCTTTGTGATGTGAAATGCCCCAACAACTTTCCAGAGGCTGGTAGATCATATCCTAACAGGAGCAGGAGGGTTTGCCTTTGCTTACCTAGATGATATTACCATCTACAGCCATTCATGGCAAGAGCACGTTCAACATGTCAGGGAGGTGCTGGGCAGACTACAGAGGGCAGGGTTGACCATTAAGCTGAGCAAATTTCAGGTGGGTATGGCAGAGGTCTCCTACCTGGGACACAGAGTGGGGAGTGGTAAGATCAGGCCAGAACCTGCCAAAGTGGAAGTCATTCAGGCATGGCCTGCACCTGTTACCAAAAATCAGGTGAGGGTATTCTTAGGGACAGCAGGGTACTATAGAAAATTTGTGCCCAGTTATAGTACCATAGCTGCTCACCTCACAGACCTGACAAGGAAAAACAGGCCAGATGAGATAGTGTGGACCACAGCATGTGATGAGGCATTCCAGAAGCTTAAAGAAGCTTTGGGAGGACTCCTTGTGTTAGCCAGTCCAGACTACAGCAAATAATTTGTTGTGCAGGTGGATGCTTCAAACCATGGAGTGGGGGCTGTACTTAGCCAGATTCCTTCTGAGGGAGAAGAGCACCCAGGGGTTTATCTCAGTCGTAGGTTTCAACCCATGGAGAAATGTTATGCAGCTGTAGAAAAGGAATGTCTAGCCATAGTGTGGGCACTGCAGAAACTTCAGCCTTATCTGTATGGGAGGAAATATACTGTAGTTACGGATCACAATCCCCTAACATGGTTACACCGAGCTAGCCAGAAAAATGCCAAGTTGCTACGATGGTGCCTAGGGTTGCAAGCATATGATATGTCAGTGCAGCATCGCAGTGTGATTAACAATGACAACGCAGATGGGCTGTCAAGACAGGGAATGGGATAAGGTATACCCAGATAGACCTAACCCTCTCAAGCAACGTTTCCTCAAGGGTCACTTGAAAAACTAGCTTGAGATCACTGGGGGGATATGTGAAGGCTGCCAGCCTAGCAAGATAGAATTTTGTAGATAATTCTATGTCATTGTAAATATTAGTATAACCCACAGGCTTGTTTTTACAAATATAAGAAAACTAAATGTAAGAAAACTGTGTTATATGCTGAACTTCAAAAATGTAACCACAGTGCACCTTGCTGGAAGAAAGCTGCTAAGTAAAGAAGTACCACTGTGTTTGATCTTAAGCTCAGAGACAGAATGTCAGGGCTAGCAAATTTTTTCTATTGTTTGAAGATGGAGATAATTGCTAGATTTTACATGTAAAAGTGTCTTTTATTGTTGTGTCTTCCTGTCCAGGTGCAGCTCACAAAGAATTGTAACTTTTGAATTTCTGTTAGCCTGGGAACTAAAGGAGAAGTGATAAAAATTATGTAATGTGAAATGACTTGGCAGTACTGGGTATTATCATGTTAAGACTTTCTCAGAGAGAAAGATTGAGTATTTTGTATCTTGATCTAGGTCTGACAACAACTCACCAGCCACTTACTTGCTCTGTATGCAAGTAGTATTTAGAACAGTGATTTCTCTTAGAGTGAAATAGAAATTTAGCCAGATTAGTCTAGCTGTTTTCTATATTTATGGCAGACTATCCTACAATATTGTTTTAAAGTTCCTGTGATTTCTGAACTCTTGATTAGCACTGTGTTGAATTGAGGAAATTTGTCTTGTGTTTTTATTACTTATTATTAAATATTTTTAAACCTTTCAAATGTGGCTGTTTTGCATAGAGATAATTTAAGCTGTTTAAAGTGCATTGGATGTATTTGGTGACACTGTCCAAGCCACTCCAGTAGTCTTGCAGTTTGGCACACTTACTATTTGGATAACAGTAATATCACACAGTGAAATTGGTCACCCTTTGGAAAGGGCCTTATAGTAGCTAATATTAGTGATTGGTGGCAGTCAGTATTACATTCTAATCTGGGCAGAAAGGGGGCACAGCTGGAGAACCTGTGCCAGCTTTCCCCAGGAGTGTTTTTGTGTTTGTATATAAATCAAATCTTAGTCTGTGTGTGTGTTGACTACTTGGTCAGGGACACAAAGCACTGGTTGGACCGAGAGGGTGCTGGAAGTTTGAGCTTGACCACTAGGCTGAGATCTGGACCCTATAGCTGTGCCAGTGGGGAGTCTTATTGGAGATCTGGAGAGAAAGCGAGAAACCAGCCCCAGACTGACTTTGATCTCTGTATGCTGTTAAGGGAAATTGTACTTGTACTTGTTATTCCCCCCACTGGTGCTAGTGGTGAGGATTGAGGCTCCTTGATTACTGGGCCAGTGCGCGGGCATCACCCCCTACCCCATCACGTTGGGTTGCACGTGTTTAAGTTGTTGTTTTCGGCAGTGGTTGCAAAGTAGTTCCTTTCCTGGAGGCAGAACTCAGTGTTCTGGGATTTCGCTGTTCTGAAGTTGCAACTTTGTCATCTCAGTGTTCTGGGAAATGACGTTCTGGGCATTCACCGTTCTGAATGGTAACCCTTGACATGCACACAAACGTATGGATGTGGAGGTTTACAGTTTGTCATGTGAGGGAGGTATTTTTGGATTTGCATACTTGTTTTTTGGAGCAAGACATACATGCAATGTAGAAACCACATATAAAGTAAGTTTCTGATGGTCACAACATAATACATTGAAAAAATAGCACTTTTAACAATCTAACTAGTTACATGTCCCTTTCAAAACCTTCCTGATGTGAGAATATGTACATTCTCATGACAACTTATTTTTTTGGGGTGTACTGTTGTTTTTTGAACCATTCTGCTCTTCTTCCACATTGTAGAAAGTACATCCTCTGAGATCTCATCATAATGTTACTAGGCATGCTGATATCTATGCCAGATGGAGTGTAGGTTGCTTTGGGAATGCACCCCCATATATAAACATTTAAAAAGATGACTTTCACAACTGTAAATAACACACAGTTTTATTTTCTGGGAACTGATATAAATACACAGAAATGCGTAATATGTATATGTATATCTACCAGATTTGTCATATGCACTTACACAGCAAACGTGTGTGTGTGTGTGTGTGTGTGTGTGTGTGTGTGTGTGTGTGTGTGTGTGTGTGTGTGTGTGTGTGTGTATCTATCTATATATATATATATTTATAGACCAGAACATCTAAAACCCATAACATTGAATTCCTCTAACGGTACAAATCGCATGAATATAACATCCCCTCCACATGTAACGACATATAATGATACCAAATTACCAAACGCACTTTTTACTACATTTCTGCAGGGGGGCTTGATACAATGGGGTTACGAAATTAACTTTTCCCACTGTAGTGCCATATTGGAGTTGTTATATTTAATTTACGGGGGGTGTGAGGGGCAGAGCCCTTCACATAAGGGGGGGTGCAGGAGTTGTTGCCCCCTGCAGAAACATAGTACAAAGTGTGTGTGGTAGTTTGGTGTCGTCTTATGTGGAGGGGATGTTTTTTTCTTGTGATTTGTAGTGTTACAGGTTATGAAATTCGATGTTATGGGTTTTAGATGTTTTGGGTTTTAGATATTCTGGTCTCAGTGTTATGAAATTAGATGTTATGGGTTTTAGATGTTTCAGAGTAGACCTATATATATATATATATATATATATATGTGTATATATATATATATATATATATATAGATATATATATATATATATATATATATATATATTTATATATATATATAACATGTTTTAAATGAAGGTGAAGACCATAAGTTTTGTTTC
>NC_056741.1:1208617103-1208624603 GCF_019279795.1 Protopterus annectens
TATAAAATTACGATATCTAATAATAATATTTAATGGGTAACTAGTTATATATTTTGGTGTAATAGATGAGGTACAAAACTCTTTTAGTAACCATAACATGGGATTATTTACAATGGTATTTTTATGTGTTAATGATATTTTCGTGAAGTGAATGCTAATTAATTCCCAATATTCCTTCCATTTTGCAACATATGACTGATCTATTAGCAAAGCAATAACTTTTATTATAGAAGAGATGGCATATAAATTAAAGTCTGGAAATGAAATACCTCCTTGAAACCAACTATTAGTATGTTTCTTTAATGCAATCCTAGGTCTGTTAGATGCCCATAAGAAATTTAACATTTGTGAATTCAATTTCTTAATGATTGTTTTTGTAGGTGGGAGTATTATTGATTGTATTATGTATAATATCTTTGGGAATATTATCATTTTAATAATTGTAAGTCTCTCTTCCATGGTAAAAAACATATTATTCCAATTATTTAAAAGATTTTGTATATTATGAAGACAGTTACTATAATTATTATGTATAGTGGATTTAATATCTTTAGTTAATATTATGCCTAAATAAGTTATCTGACCTGAATTGGGTATATATTTGTGAAAATCATTAATGAGAACATTTTTCCGTGTGTATATTGGTAATATTTTAGTTTTTTCTTCATTAAATATCAAACCAGAAATATTCTTGAAAGCTGTCATCTTATCAAATAATGACCTCATAGAAGAATTTGTTCCTGTTGAAGTAATTAGAACATCATCTGCAAAGAGTTGAATTTTAGATATTGTATTTTCATGTATATCAAATCCTTTTATATCAGTGCTATTTCTAATCAAGTTAGCCCAGGGCTCCATTATTAAAGTAAATAATAATGGTGAAAGTGGACACCCTTGTTTTGTACCTTTTAATATGGGTATTTTTGTGAGACATATGTTCCTATCTTAATGTATGCCAGTGCTCCTTTATATAAATGTTCTATTAAATTCACAAATGTATCAGAGAAATTTAGACATTTCAGTAAGATAAACAAGTAATCCCAACTAACTGAGTCAAATGCTGAACTTATATCAAGACTAATAAGTGTTAAGTCCTTCTTTTTTCTGTTTGCATAATCAATTAGCATTAAAGTTCTCCTTATATTATCAAATGTATTTCTATTTATAATAAAACCAGTCTGATCTATATCTATTATACCTGGAATGATTGTCTTTAATCTGTCAGCAAAAATATTCATAAACATTTTATAATCAACATTAAGTAGTGAAATAGGTCTGTATGATGAACATCTGGTCGGGTCTTTGTTGGGTTTTAAAATTGGTGAAATAAATGTGTATTGCCAGGAAGGGGGAATTAATAATTCATTTTGAGCTGAAATAAAAACTTTATGTATTAATGAGTAAGCAGTCTTAGGAAGAATTTTATAAATCTCTGGAATGATACCATCATTACCTGGTGCTTTATTTGATTTAAGTTTATTTATTTGTGTGATAACCTCTGTGTATGAAATATTTTTATCTATTAATTCAGTCTGAAATTTATTAAGTTTTTTATTCATGTTTGTAGTTATAAAGTTCTTTATTTTATCTTTGGAATCCATATTAATGTTATTGTGGTTAATTTTATGAAAGTGATTTCTAAATTCATCTAATATTTCTGGTAAACTAGCGACATTCTTCTTTTTCCCTGAAGAAAAAATTTCTTTGATGTGATTTTGTTTATTCAACCTTTTTGTTTTGTTTTTAAGTCTATGTAAATACTTGGGACTAATTGAGTAAGACAAAAATTTATATTTCTCTAATGTTATTTTGACTTTATGACTTAAAATTTCTTTGTACTTCTCATTTAATTTATTTATTTCCTCAATGACCTTTTTGTCCATAATATTTTCTTTATTATTATGTTTATATGAGTCTAATTTGTTTTGAATGTCTATTAGTTCCTTGTCCCAGGATTTCCTTTTATTATTATACCATCTGATACTTTGTCCATATAAATATGCTTTTAGAGCATCCCAAATGTGAATAATAGAAACATCCGGTGTAGTGTTTAAATCTAAGAAATGTTGCACCTCAGTAAGTATATAATCTTTATAGTTCTTTAGTTGAGTTAAGTAAGCTGGCATTCTTTTGATCTGAACATAATAAGTACTATTTACCTTAAATTCAAAGACAATTGAGTTATGATCTGATATAGGACATGAAATAATCTTGGAACCAGTTAAGTCTGTTATCAGTTGGTTAGAAATAAAGACTCTATCTATTCTTGAATAAGTTTTATATCTATTAGAAAAAAAAGTGTATGGTAATGATTTAGAGTCTATTTGATTATTAATATCATTTAAATGATATAAATTAATGACATCTTTTAAATGTTTTGCATTAGATGTGATTTTCCTTTTTCCTATAGCAGTAGAGTCCTTTTCATGCAGTATACAATTAAAATCACCTGCTAAAATAATATCTCCTATAGAAAATGAAATAATCTTATTGAGATGGTGTTTCACCGTATTGGTGCCAATTCCTGGAATCCAATATACATTAATTAATGTATATATTTTCCCATCAATCTGTATTGTAACCATACAAAACATTCCTTTATCATCTCCATAAGATTTAATAGTTTTAGGTATGGGCATATTTTTATTCCACAAGATAGCCACTCCCCTTTTTTTCTGTGTGTGTTCCGAACTAACCAAGACTGTATATTTATTAGTGGCTAATTTATCTATATCCTTTTTCAGTAGGTGTGTTTCTTGAAGGAATATTAAGTTGGCTTTATGTAGATTAATATATCTCATTAAACTTGCCATTTTACATGGATTATTCAATCCATTAATGTTTAAAGAAATTCCTTTTAAAGTTGCCATTTAACTTTTATAGATATATAAAACATATGATCAGTATAACATTTACTAATGTAAGTGATATTATGTCTCCTCCTTTAGGTGTTCTATTAGTTATAACTGTATTTAATGAAAATTTTATGGGAATTTGTGTAATCCTAATTTTTATATGTAGTGACAATAAGTTTATAAAATATGATGTGGATGTCAAAACTATATACACATAATAATAATCAGATGAAAATATTGTTTGGATAGAACAATGCATCCAGCCTGGAGTTAATAACTCCCACTTCGAGTAGCAAATACCACTCAAGTTAACCCCCTCTCATAAGCAGCAGTACTCCAGCTGCCACCATATTAATTCAATACTAACTATTATTAACTAAAGTTAACCTCATTTAATCTGTATCTATTATAACAAGACTAAACAGTTTGCATAACAGCTTCATATAAACATACAAAACATTTAAAAACAACTAACATGTCTATGTATATCTATTCTATATAATAAACTCATAATCACAATAGCATTCTAACAAACTTGAAAGTGAGAGCAGATAAGAGAGAGAGAAAAAAAAAAAAAAAGGAGAGAATCCATAAGGTAATTTAATAAAAGTTTATAAGAATAAGTTCTAATTAAATGTTTATGCTCATTTGAGTTCAATAACATTTGTTATCTCAGGCTAGTATATCTCAGACATTACTTATATTAAGGTATTCTCATTTTCTGCCATAACAGTATAGTTAGTAGCTTTAAACCTTTAAATTACTTGCTTTAATAGCTTCCTTTTCTTATTTATAATTATCTTTTGAATAAAATGATTATTCTTATGTATAAATTAAAAGAACATACTGCATATCAATATTTATCTCTAGTTATGCATAAATCATTGAGATGAAAGCATTCTGTATCTTGTATATTTGAGCTGCAGCTTCAAAATGTGTCACATGACATTTTGTTCTGTAATATAATCATACTAATGCAGATACTTGTCTGTTAGTCATAACAAATAATTTATAACATTACATATCTTTAAATCTTAAGCATCTAAGTGCATTAGAGTGCAGCAATCATAAAAGCTTTCAAAAACGTGTGCATGAATTTTACCTTCTATGCCTTCTAAAATAACTCATTTGTTTACTGTGGCATATTAAGTCACTTAAAATCGTTATAACTTTTATATTATATAAGTTACAACTTAAATAAGTAAGTAATTATAAAAAAGAACTCACATTTAGAAGTCATAAAGTTCGTTTTTCATCACAATATCGCATTGACAGCAGTTCCACTTCCTGAAACAGTTTACTTCATGCATCTGCGATGTGTCAGTGTGAAATCAGGGGTCAAAGTTCAAAGTGACTGCTTTCAGCTTCACTGCGTGTTTTCTGGATGCTGAAGCTTTTAAAACAACTCGAGGACACTATTCACGAGGATACCCACATCCCAAATTGTCTCCCATAACATTCTGGCGGGAATTTTGTTAAAAGTATGTGACTAATATTCATTTTACAATACAAATGGATCTAAGCAGTGAAAAACCTTCTCGAAGCATTTTACAAGTCATTGCAATCTCTGTGACAGTAAAACTAAGCCTTCAATTGATTAGCATAAACACAACTTATTTTTAAATACCTCATTTCATTTTCTCATTTAGAGCTCAATATACACCTATATCAATATTATCAAAAGCATATTACTTAATAAATAAGAAAAAGAGAGAGAGAGAGAAAAAAAAAAAAAGAGAAAGTATCTACAGAGATATTTTACTTACAGTTTGTTTTAATAAAGTAGAATCTGAAACAAAATACTTCCAGCTGCTTTAGATCTAGCTAATTGCATTTATATCATGACATATTATTTGGTGTCATGTATTTAAGCACTTTAGTCATGGTATAACATATAGCAGCAGTATTTAAACAGTATAAATAGTTTTAAAGATATAATAAATTATTTTTCCCCTTAATTCCTTCTTTACATCCCACTTCCCAACCTACACTCCCCCACCCTTCTTTAAATGTTTAGTTAAAGAGAATGCCATTATTTAAAACAAGAAAAGAAAGGAAATGTATCAAATTACTAACCTTAGGTCTCTTTTTCATAAAAGAGAAACAAGTTGGTTCATATCAGGTTATTTGTTCCTCAAGAAGTTTGATTATTTACAAAACAAAATTCAGCTCTTGTAAATATAAATAACTTAGAACAAATCCTTAAGATATTTGTGGTTTTCTAATAAAAGTAGCAACTGTAATTAAAGAGTTCAAAAAGATATAAAACATGTCATTTGTTTTTTAGTCTTTTTTGTTTCTCTGATGTCTTCCAAGAAGTTCCTGTTGCCATTCTCTTTAGCGAAGGACTTGCCCATTCCATATCCTCTATTTTATCTAATATTTTATTTTTTTAATATGCAGCAAAGCAGAGTCCAAGTCTTCAAATATTCTAGGGCCATCAGGTAAAAAGATTTTTAGTTTGGAAGGAAATAAAAGATGAGTTTTGATCTGTGCTTTCTTAAGTTCTCTTATTAATGGTAAAAAAACTTTCCTTTTTGATATTACCAAGGAAGAATAATCATTGTCAAAGCGCACAGTTTCTTCATTAATTTTTATGGGTGCTTTAGCCCAAGCAGATTTTAATACCATCTCCTTGTCATAAGATGATAAAAACCTTACAATAACAGATCTAGGAAACTTTTTATTAATATTAGAGTTAGATAAAGATCTATGGGCTCTTTCAATACCAAAAGAAAATGCTTCTGACAGGTCTAAAGTTTTGGGGAGCCAAGTATTTAAAAAGGATGTAATGTTGTTACCTTCTATATTTTCTAGCAGTCCAAAAATCCTAATATTATTGCGTCTGGATCTGTTTTCCAAGTCATCTAGTATGGATTGTAGGTGTGTGTTCTGCTTCAATAAGAATTCAATGTTCATTTCTTCTTCCTTAATTCTGTTGTCCATATCACTAAGTGTCTCTTCTATACCTGATGTCAGAGTTTTCTGATGTTGTAGGTCCTGGTGTAGCAAATCCATTTGTTTTGTGGTTTTCTCTATAAAGTTATCAATTTTAACAACCAGTCTGTCCATTTTGGTTGTTAGTTGCTGAATAGTAGAAAGTAAAGACTGAAGCTCTTTCTTGATGCTGGAATCCTGACTGTTAGCCTTGCTGGAACTCATTCTGAACAGAAGTGATGAAAGAGATATTTCCACAAAGATTTCTGGCAGGAAAGTTAGTTAAATTTTCTTTCTTTTTTAGATATTATTCAAGATACTAATATTCCAAATGTTTTTAGAAAGAAAATTATTACATTAGTTGAATTTTGAAGTAATAATTTCCTGTCAATGTAGTTATGTTGGTGGAGCTGAAGAAATCTGCTGCTATCCTGTGTTCATCCTTGGCCACGCCCCCCCAGCATAGATCATTTCTCAGGTGCTTGTAGGATACTAAGTACAGAGACAGGGCATTTAGACACTGGATTCTCCTGGTGATGAACCTTAGTGGGCATTCCAACTGTTACAAGAGTCTGATTAGGTACATGCCGGAGGGGCATTGTATTCAATGATAGGTCTGATAAGGGCTGAGTAGAGTGGTTGTATAACTTTCAGTTACTACACAGACACCTATATTCACCAGAGTGAGGAGAGTTTGCAGGGAGTGGAAAGACAGTATCTTTCATTTGTTTTGTGGCATTAGCCTTGGAGAAGGTAAAATGCTGCTCACTGCTAGTCTACTCCATCGTATCTCTCTTCATATAGCTCAGGGCATCTCAGGACATTTGTCCCCACATGTACTGGTGCTTGTGGTTCAGTAACTTGAATGTGTGTGTGATCTGATAGATTATGGTTCCAGATAGGCAACTGACCATAATGCTCTACCTTGTTCAGTGTGGTGAGTGGGATATTAGTGTGTCTCACAGTAGAGTCTCCTGTGACCAAAATGTTGAATTTTAAGGATGATTGCCTTATGGGCTTAGATGTTGAGACATTGTCCAGATGTGGCTATATATGTCATGGTGGGTGTTGCACCAGTAATGTATTTTGGAGTATGCTGAAGATAATTATTGTAATTTCTGTGTCTGAGACCTTTGAGACTTGGGTAATGAATTTTTAAGACCCTCTGCAATTTTATCTGTTTTCAGCCTAGGCCCGGGGAGAAAAGTCCCACAAATAAAAGAACAGAGAATACATACATATGTAGGTGGAAATTGACATATTACAATGTACTGTAAGTACATAGATTCGTACAAATAGTAATGCATATATAACATGCATAATAATACACATATACCATCATTAAAACAAGAGAAATACTATATCATACAGCTTTGAAACGTGCTGATATGTTATAAGTGTGGCAGTTCATTACTCCCGCATAAAATAAATGTCAGAGTGGAAATTCAAATGGTGGATAATGTGGAAGAATGGAAGAGAAAGAAGAATGAGAAAGAGTATTTTTAGAAGTAATAATTGGGGTAAATATGGGAGACAGGAGAAATAATGAGTAAAAGCAAAATTACGAGTAAGAGAAATGAAGCCAAGGAAAAAGAGAGATAGGATGTATATAGTTATTAGTAGGAGCTAAACTTTTATCCAGGGGAGCAGCAGGTGCAAAGCCAGGAGTGAGAGAGGTGTTCTTTTAGTTGCAGCTTACATAAATGAA
>NC_056741.1:1208629603-1208683110 GCF_019279795.1 Protopterus annectens
CTTCGTTAGCTCTAGGCCTTCTGTGTTAGCCTGTACTTCAAAGAAGTAGATACCAAACAGGAGAGGTCCCAGGACTGAACCCTGTGGTGCTCCACTTGTCACTGGTTTGAGGTCACATTTGGAGTGTGCAACTTTTACAGTGTGGGCTCTGTCAGTGAGCCAGTTGGCAACCCATCTTGTGATGTAGGGATTTATACCTAGTTTAGTGAGTTTAGCTATAGTTCCAGAATGGGGGATGGTGTTGAAAACCTTGGCGAGATCAAGGTAGGCTGTGTGAACCACCTTACCCTCATCTACTGCTTTGGTGACTGCCTCAAAGAAGTCAATCAGGTTCAGGAGGCATGATCTGCCTTTCACAAACCTGAACTGAGTGGGATCCAGAGTTTGGAAGTTACCAATGTCTTTGTTTGAGTCCCATGATGATACATTCCATGACCTTGCAGACCAGGCTCATCAGGCTAATAGGGTGATAGTTCCCGGGATCAGTGGTGGCTCCCCCTTTGTGGAGTGGGATAACTGTTGCTGTACACCATTCAGTGGGCACAAAGCCTGATGTGAGGCTATGATTGAAGATGGTGCTTAGGTGGGGAGTCAGTTTGTTCTGAAGTTCATGTAAAATGCAGCCTGGGATGTTGTCCGGTCCCATGGATGCTGTGTTTTTGGCTTTGGAGAGTGCAGCTTTTACCTGCATAGCTGTGATTACAGGGACTCTGCATTCTTCCTGTATAGATATGGGCCCTTTAGGGGGTGGGTGTGGGGTAAAGTTAGCACTGAATGAACCTATCTGCCAAGATGTTGGCAATATCAGTTGGTTCTGTAATTTTCGTGCCATTGTGCTGTAACTCAGAGCAGATCTGGGTGTTGCCATTGAGATTATTGACATAGCTATAGAATGCTTTGTGGTTATCCTTAGAATCAGTGGCAATTTTGTTGTCATAGCTAGCTTTGGAGGATCTTATAAGGGATCTCAGCTTCTTACTGAGGCTGACCAGGGAGCTCCTCCACTCATGGGATTTTATAGTCTTTTGCAACAATTTCTTCTTTTTGTTGTACAGTTTGTTTATGGCAGGGGACCGCCAAATTGGCTTCATTTTTTTGGAGGACAGCGTCTTTGTTCTGTTTGGGATAGCACAATCCATGCACTCGTGTAAGTGCTTATAGAGTGCATTTGCATAGTGCATTTATTTTTATTTATTTAACATTTGTTGACTGGGAAAGTCCGACTAGGACAGAGCCTGTTTTCAGCAGAGGCCTGAGGGGAAATGCTCCAGGTGCATGTCTTTAGAAACCGAGTACCTGGACTCCCACCCACGCGAACGCAGGGAGAACATGCAAACTCCGCACAAAAGGCACTCCAGCCGAGAATCAAACCGGAGAACCTCTTGCTGTGAGGTGACAACTTTAAATGCTGCACCACTGCGCTGCCACAATGTGTTTAGATTAGCAGCATTGCACCTGTTGTTAAAGGCATTAATTTAGACAGTTGTAGACATAATATGTGCTAAAAAAGCCATGTTTATGTAGTGCTCAGAAAAAAAATGTATTCAGAGGTTTACTATTACATTCCCGAAACTGCTTTGGTTGCCCAGTCAAAACTTCGACCTGGAAAGATGAATCCATACCATTGAATAGGGAGAAAACTCAAAATGGAGTACATTGACTCTCTGAGTTCGATGTATTCGACGTAGCAGGAGGTGACATCAAGTCACCCATGCTATGCAGCTTACCATACCATGACTTTCCACAGTCAACTGTATGTGTATTTTACTATTTTGCAAGGGGCAAGCCTCCCTGAACGCCCCACATCCCCTGTAATTTATATATACTATCTCCAAGATCGCAATACTGTCAGGAAATGGGTTAATTCCCTGTTCCTCACTGAACCACGATCTCTGTACATAATGCCAAATTCAGAAAATCGAGCTACACTACAGATTCTCTGTAGTGTAGTTGATGTTTTCTGGATTGGCATTCTGCCCACTTGGAAACTGCCCATGCTGGTCGACCGAAACAGTTTTGGAAATCTAATAGTAAACCTTCCGTAAAGTACAAAGAGTATACCTGGCTACACCCTTGCTAGGAAATGCTTTTTAGAAGTGAAGAGACATATTAGGGAACAGTTTTAGTGGCACACAAGGCTGTGATTTGTTTGATGTTCGTTGTCATGCAAAGTCGACTAATTAATTGGATCTAGCCAAGCTGGAAATGTGAGACTGTAGCTCATTGAAGGAGGGGCGATGGGAAGAGTAATTTAGCCAAGAACTAAAACTTGCAAAACTGCCCTTTTTAAAATTTTTTTTTTTATCTTTATAATTTATTGACACTTTTGCAAGTTTCTTTCAGAGAATGTGTAGTACATCACTAGGAACATTTGTAAAACTCAGTACAGACCAGTCAATGACACATGGTCTGCAGACTCTCAAACTTGGCATTTTTTTTTCATGTGTTCCATTCTAAGTGAATAGAAGTGTAGTCTGACAACAAATGGTAGGGCTTCTTATTCTTACAATCTGTGCTCTCATAGTTCATTATGGGACGTATTTAGCTGCCCAAAGGAATCAGGGTCTATATTAGATCCACGAACGCTTAAATGTTTGAATCTCTAAAGGTCGACCTTTAGAGATCGAACAGTTAAGTGTTCGAATTTCTGAATTTCTTTAAAAATTAGAAAAAAAAATTCACAAGTGAAAAAAAAACTAAAGGGTTTAAGAAGGGGGGCAAGCCCCCCTGCACCCCCACACCCCCCGCTACTTAAATATACCAACTTCAAGATCGTGCTACACTGTAGGGAATGGGAAATTTCCCATTTCCGCACTGTAGTTCACTGAAGTGCGATCTCGGAGTTGGTATATTTAAGTAGTGGGGGGGTGCAGAGGTGCTTGCCCCCCTGCTATAACTCTTTCCTTGTACTTATTTTTATTTATTTGTTTACAACTTCGAACGTTTAACTGTTTGATCTGTAAAGGTCGACCTTTACAGATTCGAACATTTAAGCGTTCGTCGTAATATAGACCCAGGAATCAGGGTATCTACCCCCATTAGGACAGATAAGGATAACAAAAATAATAAAATGTAGGAATGAGTACTTATTTTGCTGCAAGCAGCTTTTGGAGTTGCAGTAATTCATGGCAAGATAAAAAAATGTTTTTTTCATTATTTGCCCGTAATGGTCCTTTAAAAGGATTGTAAGACATGAAGATCTTGAGGAATGATCATTTTGAAGAAAAAACAAAACACAAGAAAAACGTAAGGGAACATTAACCAGCACATACTGTTTCACAGATGCAGGTGAAAGCTGGTGAGCAGCTACTTGGGCAAAGGCAGACCAAAAATACTGAAATACATTTCTGAAGTATAAGCAGGTATACTTGAATGTTATTCTGGCATGTTTCTTTGAAAGCTTACACACACACACACACACACACACACACACACACACACACACACACACACACACACACACACACACCTAAATGCAAGCATGGTATGCAGACACTGTTTTCTCTTTCATTTCTTCTGTCTTGTACAATGATTAGGATCATAGGTTCATATGAAGTTACTAGGCTAATGGCCCTAGGGCCTTTACAAGCCGAGCTGTGTAAAAAAAAAACTTGTACCCAAATGGACTGTAGTCGGATAGTTGTTGTTAGTAGAGAGATCATATGATTAGCACCGGTTGCCCCTGTCCATGAGGGATACAGGTGCTACCCCAGGGTGAATTTACTGTTACCCATCCAATTGTCTAGGTTGTGCTTAAAAAGGGTCATTGAGGAGCTCTGCTTCAGTCATTTGGAAAGACCTATTGTACTATAAATTGGCACAAGGGGAATTATGTTAAAAAACATAGAGTTAAAAGAATGTGATACATTTTATAATATACCTGGGAGAGACATGCATTTGATAGATTTAGGCGCAGTCAACAGCTAAAGGCATAACGGCATTTATTACACCTCTCTATACTCTGCATCAGATGTGTCTGATATGCAACCCTTCATGTCTCATGTCTTATTTCTTATGACATAGTACCTATGGCATGCTTTTTTTTTATTACAGGAGCTGAATCATCAGTGTGCTGGATAAATAAACTGTTCCTTCAGCCAAGACTTTATGACATCTGTGAACCATGTCCCACTGCTAGATTTGTCAACCTTGATTCATTGCCTGAGGACCAACTAGCGTTTCTCTTCAAAAAACAAGTGCAGACACTGAAGGAATATATTTTTAACAAGGGAACAAAGACTATAACTGGTGGGGAAAAGGCCACTGGCCAAAGTGAGTATGTTATTTCAGTGTATTCTTAAGACTTGGCAGTGTAAATTTAACCAGGTGTGTGTGTGTGTGTGTGTGTGTGTGTGTGTGTGTGTGTGTGTGTGTGTGTGTGTGTGTGTGTGTGTATTTAAGCTGAATTTTGGTGGTTGGTGTTTACTCAGCTTTTCCATGATGAAAAAGCTTTTCAGAAATATTGAGCCACCAGCAGCTGTCATGATCAGTGGTATTTCTGCACAATAGAGAAGATGTATTGATTTAAAAAATGTTCTTGATATCTAATATTATGGATTTGGTTTACTTGTCAGATCAGCATCTATCCTCTTTCACTTAAGCAGAGGAAGCAAATGTCTCTTGGCTATGGCAGATCACTCAGTCAGTTTTATTATTAGAAAGAGAATGACCAAATTAAACAGAACTGACTGCATGCTACTGTTGAAAGAAGTTCTGTTGTGCATCTGTGTTACTGTAATCTTTTGTAGTTAATGTATTTGAGAAATTCACATTTGTTTATGGTGTTTATTTACCAGGTAAATTCAACTGGGTTTCAAAAATTACAATAAAAATAAAAATGGGCAGAATACACCGAAGTGTTACAGTGTGTAAGACTGTCCTAGCGACTTTGCGTATCCTTAGCAGGGATAGTTGGATCATAAGTTAGTCTCAGGTTGTCTGTGTTAGTCAGGTTTTCATCCTTTTGCTGCTTGGGCCGGTCATTGTCATTCTGAACTCAGTATTTAACACACTGAAGCAAGAGGAGGTGCTGTGGTTGTGATGAGGATGCTAGAGAGGTTCTCCAAATAGGGAAATGGAAGGACATGCTTGTGTAACGAGCTTCAGCATAGAGAATGCAGACATTTAATTCTCTGCTAGTCTGTGAAAGGCAACTCTGAGAAGCTGCTTATCCAAATCTGCATGCTTTAAACACCCCCATGCTTCTGAGATATAAATGGATGCTGCAGCCTGTGTTCCTACCTCCCATCCAGAAACGTTCCTGAAGGTAATATTCGAGGAAAACCTCAAGTGATTTAATTGGTTAGGAAATTGTGTTTACAACAAATTTACTGTGAAGGGTCTGGGAAGATGCCTTCAAAATAACGTCTTTTATGCCTGAAAGAAACATTACCATGAAGGAGCTGCTGACTGCACTGTAGTAGCTGCCCTCATCAGACGCAAAACAACACAACTGCTAATATTTAAAAGTAAGAAGTGACTACAGATCATGCTCAATTGCTTTTAAAGTCAAGTATTGAAGCTGGCCACTCTTTAGCTATTTACTTTTTTGTGCGGTGATGTTGATAACCTAGGAACGTACTCCATTCAAGTCATTGGACCTCAGTAAAGTGTGATGTTTGATATCTTATAATGGCAATTAGCTTGATTAATGTGTGTTATTTATTTTTTTGTATAAAAATGGTAATAATTTATTAAAAACATAGCACTTTTTCAGGTTGATGAGAACAGTAGTCTTTTTTTTTTTTTTTACTGTTGAGCTTTTTTGACATTCATTTCTCAAACGTGTACAGTCTGGTTATGATCAGAGATGGTCATAATTCTCTACGTTTAGCTCAAATACAGTGAAAATCAGAGGTGAATGCAGAACCAATAATGTATCAGTGACTTTTGCACATAAATTTTTAAATAAAATTCATAAACAAGACAACAGAAATCTGATTATTATTAGCACCAGCCAACATATATAAAATAGATATCCATAGTCTGATTGTAGTCAGAAAGAGATTGAATAGGTTCATAGGTAAATACCAGGCTATCAGCCTGAAGACTTTTACAAGCCTAGCCAGTAACCAGAGGTGAGAATCAAACCCTGTAGCTTGCATCCCTAAAGTTAAGACCTTAACCGTTATGCCAACATACATACTAATATATGTAAATATATTAATAAATTGAAAATTAAATAGAACATAACTTAATCTGTAGTTAAAGCAATGCATTTTGAACATTGTTTAGGGATGTTTAGTCTGGTAATAAAGGCTGTAATATATCTCTTGGTAAGACAAATGCAAAACCACAGAAAGAACAGTTGCATGTCCATTGTGTTTCACTACTGCAGTAATAGCAGTATGGGATATTCTTGCTGTGCTAGCTCTTGGCCGGCCCAAATACTGCAGACTTTTTTCTGTCCACCTGGGCTGGCAGAAACCTTGTACTTGATGCCAGGACATTAGGTATAATGGTTGTCGGACAGGTCCATGTTATCAGGTCTTTCTTGCCTCCCAGAAAGAAGTCCCATACCCTGAGCCCCAGATCAGGAACACAAGGCACACCAAATGTCCCCAGGGTGCCTGAAGACCTAAGCTAGTGAGATGAGGGATGAATCCAGAGGAGAAAGAAGAGCAGGGAAAGGGGGTCCACCCCAACTTGTAAACCTGTAAAAGGCAAATGAGGGGAAGGAGGGTGGGTAAAAACACTACAGTAGTGAAAATGATCAACCATCTACATTATTGTAAGTAGACACAGCTGTTGCAGTAATAACAGTATGGGAGGAATCCCAATGCAAAAAAATGGTAATGGATTATGTTGAAGCCAGAATACTCTGCAAAGCAGCAGAGGCAAACCCAGCCCTAGTCCTGGAGAAAACACGTAAATTGTAGTGCTTGATAAAAGTGTGGAAAGAAGACCATGTGGCAGCTTCCATGATTTCTTTGGTGGGAACCGTCTAAGGAAGGCTGTAGTAGTGGCAATAGCTCTAGTCGAATGTATCCTAATATTCCTTAGGGTCTGTTTATCATAGTGTCTGAAAAAAAAAAAGATACAACTCAAAATCCATTTTGGAATTGCTTTGCTTATATATAGGTTTTACTGTCGTATTGTTAGCAAAATTCACAAAAAGTTGATTTGTCTTCCTGATGCTCTTTGTTTTGTAAAGGTAGTATCTGAACTGCTCTCCCTTATTTGAAAGATGTGGAAAGAAGGCAGGAAGGTGTACAGTGTACAGCCTGATTCAAAAATATATCATTGGCCACTTTTGGCATAATGGAGGGATTTGTTCTGAAAGTGACCCTGTCGGGTGTAAGATCTAAAAGAACTTGGTGAATATTCAGGCTTCCAATTCTGAGATACTCCTACCTGAGGTAATGGCCACCAGAAAAGTAGTTTTCCAGGAGAGAAATTTAATGTCAACAGAGGCTGCAGGCTGAAAGGTTGTCAGGACAAGTTCTTCCAAAATAAAACTGAGATCACTGAGAGAGAGGGAGAGAGACAGAGAGAAAGTGAGAGACAGAGAAGAGTATACCTCCTGGGAAGCCTGAGGTGAATGATACCCTTCAGAAACTATTTCAAAAGGGGGTCAGAGAAAAGCAGAAGCAGCATGGGGAGGCAGGCAGAAGCAAGTGCCTTATGGAAGAATAAGAAAGACCAGAGTTAAATAATTTGGCAAGGTAGGTTCTCACCTGAGGAAGTTTAGCAGTAAGTGGTAGCTGGCCTTTAGAATGACAGCAAAGAGAAAAAACATTTCTATTTGGATATGGTGTATTTCCTAGCACTTGGTTTTCTGTCCTTCTTCAAGATAGCCAAGATGGCTTGTCAAAAAAAATAAATAATTGAGAGGAAAGTACTAAATGATCCATGCTGTCAGCCTCAAGGTGCTCAGATTGGGGAGTATAACAGTTCCCCTTTTCTGGGTTAACAGATTCACCTTCTGAGCTAGCAGCCATGGTTCCTGCTTGCTCAGGCTATAGAGCAGAGGAACCCAATACTGACTTGGCCAGAGAGAGGGCATTTAGGATCGCTCTTGACCCTTCCTCCCTCATCTTCAGTAGTACCCTGGGGGTGAGAGTTTGGGTAGCAGGGCATATAGAAACAGCCCTGTCCATTGAAAGGAGAAGGCATCTACCCGCCAAGCCTTGGAGTCTGTGACCCTTGTGCAGAATTTTTCTGCTTGTTTAGATTTGTGCAAAGAGGTCTATTTCTTGCACACCCCAGTTCTGAATTATAAAAATGTCCTTGCCTAGAGTCCACCCATTAGGCTGCACCTCTGATCTGCTGAGGTTGTCTGCTGAGAGTTTGTATTTCCATGGGAGATACTGGATCATTAGGTGTAGCCTCATGGACTGAGGTGTGTCCCACAGCTGGATGGCTAAATGATACAGATGGCAGGAATGTGTTCCTTCCTGTTTATGTACCACATTATTGTGGTGTTGTCTGTCTTCACTAGCAGAATTCCTGGTTTCCATATATCCTTGAATACTAACATGCCTTTTAAAACTTTCAACGTCTATTTTTGGTTTATGTGACCTTTTAAGAAGGCTTGATGTCATTTTCCCTGTACTTGGAGTCTGGTCGAATGTTCTCCCCAGTTCTTTCTTGTCATCGGAGCCCAAATCATCCAGTTTTGTAGAGTGTGTCAGTCTGTACCAGAGATCTTCTAAAGCTAAGTGCCCTATTGGGAACCTTTTCTTGTTTCCATTGCATTGTATTATTAAATGTTGTAAGAGAAATGCTTGTCTTGAGTATGGAAAGACAACCATAATCTGTCTTTTTTTGCCTGAGCTCAGGGCATGACATGCCAAATTGTTCCCACTATTCTCATTTTAATAGTCGAACTATGGGGTATAGGGATGAATCATTAGCTCAACTGCTTGATAAAGAAAAGGGGCAGCGGGGGCTTTCACTTAGTAAGTTATCTTCCATTTCTGCTGACCTTGTTCCCTCTCACAGAAGAAGGGAGAAGCATCCAAAGCACGTTAGGTTAGTAGATAAAAAATATTTTGCCTTCCACCAATTCACCCAGACTCATGATTGTCAAAGAAGAGGTGACGCTTTTGCAGTCCCCTCCAGCAACTGAGTGTGTGACTGAGGTCTCTACCAAGACCCTTTTGGAGTCTGATATGCCAGCAGCCCCCCTCCACATCCAGATAAGTCAAAGAACTTGGGTTGTTGGTTGGGTTCAGAGCCACTTCACAGACCTTGGATTCCGACTCAGGTCTTCAGATGGGGAGGCCAGAGTCCCCAGGTTAGAAACAAGTCATCAGCAAATCGAGCACAGACTATGACCACCTGCAATTAAAAAAAAATTGCTCTGAGCTTGCCTCAGCCTAATCATTCAGTCTTCCAATCCCAACAGTTCGACTAGCAGGATTTATTCAGACTGGTTGAGAATTTCATTCAAATTATAAGATCCACACAGCAGTGCACTCTTGATAGAACCCCTGCTACAGGATAATCTCTTGGAAAACAAAAGAGGAGGACTTTCCTCCCAGGATTTTACTGATTTCTATGACCGATGAAGATTAACATATGTTGACCACATTTCTACTGATCATATGCTGTTTTAGAGTCTGATGATAATCTTGTCTCAGCTTCACCACCTGAGGGTTTCACTTTTGGGGAGACACTCCATATAGTGAGGGGGTTTTTCCACTGGGAAACTCAGGACTACCTTCAGTTTAAGAAGAGGGTTAGAGAATTTTTAAAACTCCCTAAGCATAAACTCTTGGCCATTCCTTCAATACTAGAGGTACTAGATGATATTACACCTGACTCCCAACCACCTGCTCCTAGGAAACCAAACCATTTTTACAGGATTCTGGATTCCCACAAACACCTGTTTAGGAATCCTGTGGCAGGCCCTGAGGTGCTTCCTCAGTGTCCCAAGGGAGCTAAGAGCAGCACATCTAGAAACCCCTTGCCAAACAAGAAAGATGGAAGATCCCATGATACATTTGGCAAAAAAAATAAATAAATTTCTACTGCCCTGGCCGTGAGAGGTCTAAGTTACCAGTTCCATATTGTTAAGTTCCAGAAAATTCTTCTGGGACAAATAATGGAAAATAATGGAGAGGATGAATGATAGAGCTGTCTCCAATTAATTGCTGGAACTCTGCAACTCTTATTGCCAGGCTGCTAAATATTCTTTTCACTGTGGTTTTGCTGCTTTAGGAGCATCAAGCATGGTGACTACCAAAGACTTTTTGTACATTCAGCCTTCTAGATTTAGGAGAAATCATCCAACCAAGCTCCGGTGCTTTCCTTCTTCTCAACCCAGACAAGGCTGTAGCAGTATCAGAATGGAGAGAGAACAGAAGCATAAAAAAATGGCAAACTGACAAAGCTATTAGGCCAAATGGCAGGGAGCAGCCATGACTCAGACAGGCACCTCCTTGTTCCCATTCTCCCAAGTTCCACCCCAGCCCTTCCCTTTTCCCTCTTTCTATCTGTCCTTCCCGGCTTCTTGAAAACTGGGGGAAGATTTTCCCTATACTGCAAGGAATGGGCAAACATTACTCAGCACAAATAGGTATTAAACATAATAAAACCAGGCTACAAACTACAACTTTCATCTCTCCCAAAACCAAAAGGTATTACCTTCTGCTCCAAAAGGTCAACTCCCTGGAGGCTATAACTCAAGTACGTCTGTTGTTAGATCAGGGCTCCATGGAACCAGTTCCTGTAAAGGAAAGGGGGACAGAATATCACTGAAGACTGTTCCTTGTTTGAAGAAGAGAAACAACCTGGAGGCCTACCTTGGATCTTTCAAGATTAAACAAGTTTGTGCTGGTCCCCAAGTTTAGAATGTTAACCCCCTCAAAAGCTTCTGGCAGTATTATTCCCCTAGGCATTCATGGTCACTTAGCTCTAAAAGTTGCTTACCTCTTCATGCCCATAGCAAAAGCTCACAAGATGTATCTGCACTTCAGAGCAGGTAGGAAACTGTATCAATTCTCTGCTCTACCCTTGCATTGTCTACTGTGCCCAGAATTTTGTTGTAGTATCTGGCTGCAGTAATTGCCTTCTGCAAGACAAAGAGCCTTCACATCTACACATATGTGGATGATTGCTTGATCCAAGCAAACTCTGTCAAGGATCTGCACTCTTCTCTCCATCAGACCAGGACTGTTTTCTCAAAACAGGAGTTCACTCTCAGTTCAAAGAAGTCCAGTATGACCCCATGCAAACTGATGTTCCTAGTAACCCTGTTAGACACAAATTTACAGGTGACCTCCCTCTCGAAGGAAAATGTTTCCTTTCTAACACAATACTTCCAATCCCTCTATCCTCAGGCAACTATTTCATCAGGGGAAGTCCTGAGAGTTTTGGAGTACATAACTTCATGTATCCTGATGATTCCATTGGTGAAATTACATATGAGAAAGATTCAGTCGCATCTCAGGAATTCGTGGTGCCAACACAAGTTATTCCTTCAACCACAAGATTCAGCCTCTCTCTTGCTTAAAAGGGAGTTAGAGTGGTGGATTCAAGCCTGCAGTCAAAACAATGGGGTTACTTTCTGGACACAACCTCAAAATCAATCAATAAGCAGAGATGCTTCAGACTTGGCATGGTGATGAAACTGAAATTAAATAGAGGGCAACATAAACAATAGTTAAAGCAGTGCATTTTGAGCACTGGCTAGGGATTTGTAGTCTATCAGTAAAGGTTGTAATGTATCTTGGTAGCACATATGTAAAACAAAATGGAGGACTGTTGCTTATACCTCTACATTTCTCATATTAAAAAAAGAAAATGACTAAAATTTGTACATAGTGTAGATCAGAGTGTAGCTTTAAAAGCATGTCAAGGGCTGATTGTGCATATATAAATACAGGGCACATGCTATTCCTAGTGCTATTTTGACAGTGCAGCCAGAGAGAGAGAGCATGTATGATTACAGTAGTTAGTCTGTATATAAGTTACTTAATTTAAAATCAGTAAACTTCTATTGTAATGTGTTTGTTGTAATAAAGCTGCTTGAACAGAACCCACAAAGACTCTTCTATTGTGTCCAAAGTAGGAGAGCGATGTGTTGGAACCAGGATGCCAGAGAATGATATTCGGAGCCATGAGATGCAGAGATGACAGTGAAAGTAAGCTAAGAGAAACGAGCACAAAAAAGAGAAAAGAGCCAGAAAAGATTCAAAGATAATGAGAATTTGCACAAACTATTTATTTTAAAGAAAAGATAAAACAGAGCATTACAAGGGTGCAAACTGCATTATTAAACAAGCAGGAGGCACAAAAGGTTTATTAACTTAAGGGAAATGGTTTAAAATTGGGATATTTGACAAAACTATTATCAGAAAAGCAAAACGACTATGTTTAAAGTAAAATAAATATGCTTAAGGCAAAACGGGCATGTTTAGAGTAAAACGAGCACAAGAAAAGTACAGTGGGCTTGAAAAGAGATTAAATGAGCAAAATAAAATAATAAGGCCAAAAAAAGGGTACATTAAGCAAAAATAAAGCAAGGCGACTGCATGTTTTTTGGCAAAGTGCTGTGTTTTGGCTTAACTAAGACTTCGTATTGTATCAAGGGCATAACTAGAATTATTCAAAGTATCTCAAGGTGTGTAAAATTGCTTACGGTCTCTGCTTATTACTGTGCATGTATTCCAAAGAGTTTATATGTGTGCAAAGTGCAACTGTTTTGTGAAGTACAGTCAAAGTATAGCTATTTTGAAAAGTTTCTTGTGCTGGATGTCTATTTGCAATGTGCCACCATTACAGAGTGCTTCTTGCACTGTAAGGAATTGCCTAGCAAGGTACAGCCATTTTGGGGAAACTTCAGTGTGCTGTGTACAGTTTATTCACAAAGTGCAATTATTTCAAAATGTTATTGACTGTGAGCTCCACTTGCCCAGTTCATTCACATCATGCAGTTATTTGAAATGTTTCTTAAAATGTTGATAAATTACTTTTGCAATACAGTAATTTCAAGAGTATTACAGTGCCCGAGAGACTTATTTCGTAAAGTTCAATTATACAGAGGCTATTGGGCAAAGTTACAAATACTAGCATTAATTTCTGGCATGTGTGTGTGTGTGTGTATGTTTCTGATTATTAGCAAAACCCTTCACTGGTATGTGTTAATATGGCAGACAGATTTCGAAAGCCCTTACCACTTATATTTGATCAGAATATTGCAGAGAATATTTGAGCAAGAGTACTATATTTTTATATAAGCAGCTTATTCAGATAAAGATGCATGCACCAGGGCATTCATTTTGCTAAACCTAGCTGGGTCAGAGACCATAGAAAGAGAGCATTCATTTGCGTGTGCACCAGCAGTGTATGAAGGAGAAGGTGCAACTGCCATATTGTGGTACAAGTTGAATCAAGGGAAGACCCCGAGTGTTTAAAGCACAAGTTCAGAGAAATGTGTAACCCCCAGACAAATATTACATTAGAGAGACATTTGTTTTACACGAGAGATCAGAAACCAGGAGAAACTTTTGCAGCTTATATAACTGACCTGAGAAACAAAGCCAAAATGTGTCAGTTTGGTGACTTAAAAGATGAGTTAATAAAGGACAGGCTCGTGTGTGGTATTAATAGTGCTTAATAGTGCTGCTGTGAGAAAGATTTTGCTTCGTGACAGTGATTTAACGTTGAGTAAAGCCATAGAGATTTGTCAAATCCATGAAGTGACAGAAAAACACACAAGTATTCTTGTAGAGCATGGTTTCCGCAGACTCCAGAGCAAATGTAGATATCATGCAACATGGCAAACAGAAGTAGGCCTAAGCACATGGTAGCCACAGCCCCTGCTGGTTCACCAGGGAAACCACATAGCTTTCCAGCAAGTTCTAAGAATAGTAAGGAGCATGCTTTGTACAGTGCAAGGATGAATCAGCAAGACCCTCAGTGCAGTACAAGCATGAATCAGCAAAACCTAAGTCCAGCTTTATTTTTAACTGTTTCAATTGTGGTGCCAATCATGAGTCTAGAAGAAAAAAAATGCTTGGCATTTGGTCAGCAATGTCACAAGTGTAAAAAATGGAACCATTTTCAAAAGTTTTCCAAATCAAGTAAACCCCACACAGTTGTAAAGAAAGGTCACACAAAAAAGCAAATTGATCAAGTAGAGCCGCAGCAGTCCAGTTTCTATGTTGATGGTGTATCATTAATTGGTGAAAGACTTGATGCAGTGAATTTATTGGCAAAGAGCAAAGTGTTTTGTACTGTTTGGATTAATGGTAAATCCACAGAGCTTAAAGTAGACACTGGTTCAAAGTGCAATGTTATATCAGCGGACACATTTGCTAAAGTGGGATCTAATGAGCAGCTCAATGTGGCCAGTAGTGTGAAACTTGTTGCTTATGGAGGTGAAGAAATTCAAACAGAAGGCTCAGTGATGATGTAATGTTTGGCCATATGGGCTTAGGACATGCACTCTAGAAATTGATGCATCGATTCAAAAAAATGGATGTACCCAGGAAAATATATAATGTTCAGAAGCATGCACTTTGTGATGGACAGCCCACTATATATACATGGTGATGGTAGTAGCTACATTCTGGAAGGTAGTATACAGTTCAGAAAATGCTGGCTACACCCTTAAAAAGCTTAGTTTCAATTTCTGTGGTTAATGTAGTATTTTGTGTTTCTTGAGTGGACTGCCAATTCTGTTAATATCTGTTTAATATGTGTTTTCACTAAAAAGGTACTTCATAAGTATGACATTGAATAAATGTAAAAAACATATACTGTTAACTTATACTGGGAAGTGTGGGGGTAAACACAGTGTCTAAAAATTGTAAAATGAAGCAAGTCCACCAATAAAGGATATAAACTGCGGTTAGCCTGAATTATTAAAGTATTCACTGACCTCCAAAACAGCTGTAATCAAAGTATTAAGAGACGAAACACTGCACTTTCTCTATAGTCTACCTATGAGATACCAAAATGGTATTATAAAATGTAAATAACAATAAATACTGATTTCAGGAATATGTTTAAGGAGAAAATGATGAAATTAGTATATTTTTCTTATGGTGTAACTAGCTAAGTTTTATATGCTGTAATGAAAGACACTGCAAGATTAGCAGTGCTGTATAGTCACATTCCATTCTATCATGATGACAGTTACCGGAAATGAAATTCTGTTTAAGTCAAACACTGCCAGAAGAATGATGAGAGTATAAATGAGAAAGCTTCAGCTATCTTTTGCAATGTTATGGAATCTGTACTTCAGATGGATACCTGAGCTATTGACTTGTATTATCATATTATTTAACATAATAAAAATACAGTATGAGCTTGGATGAAACCTTTTCCTTAGAAATGTTGTTGTAGTTAAAAGCAGTCCCAGCTTAGACCTTGTATACTAGTTGTTTGACAAACCATGAAATAATGTGACTTCCAGTATGGTAGAACATTGAAAAACAGGCTAACTACTCTGTCCTAGTAGAGGAATTTGGAAAACCTATAAATATTCCCCTAAAACCAGACAAACTTCTACTTACTCATGTGCTATTGCACTTGACAGCTGGGGGTAAAACGAGAAAGAAAACTAGATAAAATGGGAAAACTACCTCCAAATAACATGTGACTGCATAGAACCCAGGGTGCACTTGTGGTGTTGTTGCAGGGTCAGCACCACGACAGTCTACAATCAGAAACTCTCATTGGCAATTGTCTTCTACACTTCTGTTTAATACATATATCTGTAATCTTTACAACTGTTTTTTCCCACCCACCCACTCAGTTGTTTTGGTGGTCTTAAGTCTTGGTGGCTTTGAGTTGCCCACCTTTGGTATAACGTTGATACTGAACACTCCCCCCGTCACATTACATCATCTCATTCTACTGTTTATAGTGAGAACTTAGTAAAGGCCCACCCCTTTAGCTTCTGAACCTTAATTTATCTCATTATTTTCTGTCTCTTCACTTTCTACTATAACAAAAAAATGTACCTCTTTCTACTTCGTTTTGCTGTTTGCCATATTTATTACTGCTTGTTGATAGCTTCACTAAATTGATAACATTGTTTTACTGAGTCGCTGTTTTGTTGGTGCTATCCATTACTGTTGTGATTTGTGAGGTATTGTTTCAAAGCAATCTACTAACTATATTTCATTGCTATCTACTGCAATTCATTGCTGTTTGGCTGCATTTTGCTGCATTTCGTTGCTGTTCGACTATATTTTTTTCACATTGCAAGTGCTATTCTTTTGACTATAAGTGATTAATCTGTGCTTAACTGTGAGTTTTTTCTTACTGAGTTCTTAACCTTAAAATTGAGTAGCATAGTCTCAATACAGGTCTGCAGTATCCAGAGCTTCAGCTGAACGGTTTTAAACCCTCTTTGAAGTATTCCAGTTATAAGTTAACTGTTTTTTTCTGAAAAAAAAAAAAATTCTAAGCTTGTTTTCTGCTTTTCCTGTTACTAGACTAGCCCAGATACAAATTTGCTGTATCCAGGACTGTTTTGTAAGTTTATGAGTTCCCGAGACCCTTCTGTGTTAGAGGGAAGCCTTCCAGCTTATCAGTGGGAGTGGTAAGCTCTAGGTAGCCTGTCTACCACAAGAGGAGTGGTTTCTGGCTCTGAAATGGTAGTTTATTGGCCGTTTGGGCAGTTTCTTCTATCCCTTTTAACTTTGTCTTCTCTCTTGCACTTTAATTAACTTATTCACTAGCACTTCATCAGGCTTTTTGTAGCAATTATTGTAGCACACAAGTACTATCAAATCTAGAAGTCCTATAAGGAAACGACTCCAGTACTTAGTAATGATGACCATCCCTCCTGGAATGTCTAAATGTCAGTTTCCTGTGCTTTCCCCTATTAGCCTGGTGAACCTGGGCATTCTGAGGTAGTACAGCAACTACCTCAAATACACAGACAACACTCTTCTCTTACCTCCCAACACTCAGACTTGTGAGCGATGCACTTGTATATCCAAATTGGAAGCCATGCACTCTCAAGCCAAGACCGGAATAGCTGGTTGAGGTATCCCTCCAGAACACCCACCATCACAGCCCTTACATAAAAACACAAACCATACACCCACCTTCTCGGATGCTCTCAGTAGAAATCTACCCAAACAACAGAGACCTCCAAGGCAGAAATGCACTCGACCACCACAACACAGCACAAACCACAAACACATAGCTCACTTACACAGTCTGCCCCTCAACCTAAGCCCCTATGGAAAAACAGCTTACCCAATACAATAATCATAGGTGACTCAATAGTGAGGCACACTGATGTCCCACTCACTAGGTTGAATAAGGAGAAGGTAACAGTCAGCTGTCTATCAGATGCCAGAATCCGACACATAACACACACACTCAGGTTACTCCACAACAAGTACAAGTATGACTCTATCGTTGTCCTTGTGGGTGTGGATGACCTGAGATGCACCTCCCTGGACTACATGAAAAGAGACATGGTGGAGCTCTCAGATTATGAGGCCCAGGCAGGTATGACCCTAGCCCTGAGCAGCATCCTACCATTTCCCAGAATGATACCACAGTAGAAACAAAAAATGATTGACCTCAACAATTGGCTAAGTTTCTAGTGTCATTCTAAGGGGATCCAGTATTTGTCTGCGTGGGATGACATGACTGACAGACCTCGATGCTTTGCCAGAGATGGCCTGCATCTGTCACCCCTGGGTTTTTGAGTACTAGCTAAGGCTCTTGCCACCTCTGTAGTGCCTTTTTAAGGTGGTGTTCCAAAGACCAAATTACCACATTAACAGCTATAAATAAATGCAATCTGAGGGGTCATGCTGCTCAACGCTAGAAGTCTAAATCTCAAGATGCACTCGCTCTACGCACTCCTCAAAATGGAGAACATAGACATTTGTGTTGTAACAGAGACCTGGTTTAAAGCAACAGAAAGCACCACTGTGCTACCAGGCTATAACTCATTCCACACCTTTCAACCTCAGAACATGGACCAAAGGCAGTGATGTCTCCATATTCATAAAGGATATGCACTCCGCCAGACTTCTAGCCAAGCATAACGCATATGAGATACTCTAGGTACAACTAACATTGGGTAAGCCGATGATTCAGATCATAGCCTGCTATAGGTCCCCAACCATGTCCCAAGACTCTCGCTTCACATTCCTAAGCACCCTGGAAGCTGTTACGATCCATCCCAACACTCTCATACTAGGTGACTTCAACTACCTCTCCATCAGCTGGGAAAATTACTCATGCACCAATGCACTGACTCAACACTTCCTGGAATTCATCAATTCCAATGCCCTGGACCAGCTCATTCTTACCCCCACTAGAGGAAGCAACATCCTTGACCTGGTTATCACTAACATGGACAACCGTTGCTCTACACCAGTAGTCAATACCTCCCTGGTTAAATCCGACCACAAACTAATCACCATGGAAATCCACATATCCACATCTTACCCACCCCCCCCCCCCCCCCGCAAAGGTATCCACCATGAAAAACTTCTCCAAAGCTGACTTTCGACTCCTAAAAACAGAGGTGGCTAACTTCACGGCACCCATGCCAATGCAAAATAGATGCATGACTGCCGATACACCAATGCACTGTATGAACACGTACATAAATGCATGGAACTAGCCATACCCAACAGAACCAAGATGCTCTCCTCCAAAAAAGGAAGCCAGTCTGGTAGTCCCATGCCATTAATAAACTCTACAACAGAAGGAAGAAACTGTTGCAGAAAAAAGTGAAGTCCTAAGACTGGAAAAATTACCTTATTAGCCTCAACAAAAAGTTGAGATCCCTCATCAAAACTTCCAAAGCCAGCTATGAAGACAGAATTGCAGGAGACACTAAAAACAACCATAAAGCCTTCTATAGTTATATCAAGAATTTGCATGGCAATACCCAGATTTGCTCCGAGCTACTGCACAATGGTACCTCCTACACTGAGCCAACAGATAATTGCCAACATACTGGCTGACAGATTCAGTGCCAACTTTACCCCTCCCCTCCCCCCAAAAGGACCACTCTCAATACCAGAAGAATGCCAGGCACCCAACATTACTGCAGCACAGGTTAAAGCTGCATTGTCTAAGACCAAGAATGCAGCTTCCATGGAATCCAACAATATCCCTGGCTGTGTTCTACATGGATTACAAAGTGAGCTGCACCACATCTGTGTGTTCTGTTCACTCACAGCCTCACCTCAGGCTTTGTCCCTACTGAATGGTGCACTGGCTACAGTCATCCCTCTCCATAAAGAAGGAGCAACTACAGACCCGTGAAATTATTGCCCCATTAGCCTCACAAGTCTGATGTGTAAGGCTGTGGAGCACATCATCATGGACCTAATTAATAAGGATATAGGGAATCTCCAAACTCTAGATAGGTTTTGTGAAAGGTAGATCATGTGTGTTCAACCTGGTTAACTTCTTTGAGTCAGTCACCAGAGCAGTGGATGAAGGTAAGGCAGTTCATACACCCTACCTTGATCTGGCCAAGGCCTTTGATACCATTCCTCACTCAGGCATTATTGATAAACTCAGCAAACTAGGCATCAACCCCTGTATCGTTAGGTGGGTTGCAAACTGGCTCGGAGATAGAACCCACAGTGTGAAAGTAGCGGACTCAAAGTCAGACTGCCGACCAGTCAGGAGTGGAGTCCCACAGGGATCAGTCCTGGGTCCTCTCCTATTTGGCATCTACTTCTCAGACGTCCAGGCCAACACGGAGGGACTCTTGCTGACCAAATTCATAGATGACTGCAAGCTGGGAGCCATTATTAACTCCCTAAGTGATGCAGACAGCCTACAGATTGGCCTCAATGAGACCAATGACTGGTGTTGAAGCAATGGCCTTAAGCTTAATGCAAAAAAATGCGTCCTCATCCCCTTTGGGAAAACTCAGTTAACACTAATTGCCACATCGATGGGAGCCCACTCAACACTGAAGGCGTTAGAAGAGATCTGGGGACACAGGTTGACAGCGACCTCTCCTTCAACCACCACATTGCCACTGTGGTCAAAAAGTCCTTTTATGTGGCACATCTCATTACCAACAGTTTTGCATCCAGGAAGAAAGAGGCCATCATTTCTCTCTACTCTTCCCTCATTAGACTAATCATAGAGTATAATGCCTCATTTGGCATGTACCTCAGTAGACACCTGCAACAGCTGGAGAGGCCTTAAACACATGTCCTACATGGAGAGAGACAAAAAAACTCCAGCTATTTTCTGTCTCATGTTGTCTACTAAGAGGCGATCTCCACTTGACTTACAAAGCCATGTCTGACCCAGCACTTTTAGAAATGCTACATCTAAAGAAATCCAAATCCCTCCACACCACACACTCCAGAGACCTCAACCTCATTACCACAATCAGCAGAACATGCTGGAGGGACAGGTTCATAACCAAGAGACTGCCCATGCTATGGAATAGACTTACCTTGCATGTTAAGCAGAGCACCTCACTAGCCCTCTTCAAGTGAAATCTTGATGAGTGGATGGGAAATAGAAAGTTTACCCCGGGGATCACTCCAGTGACAATACTTGATAGAGGCACTGGGAACTAATGACGGGTGGCATAATGCCAGGACATTTCTATGGGCTAGGCTTGTAAAGACCCCAGGGACATTAGCCTAGTACACACCTATGAACCTATGTAACCGCAGAAATGATGATTTTTTTTTTTTTTTAGCATTAGTACAATAGTGAGGGAATTGATATTGCGCAAGGTATACAATTCAACTCAAATTTCAGCTTTGTGTCAGGTGGTAAGTGCAACTGGAGTAATGTGTCAAAAATGTACGAATGAAGGAGACTGAATTGGCTTGCAGTACATACCAAGGTATATTTTAAGTCACAAGTGATGAGGAACTGTGTATAATAAATTATTTATTTATTTGTTTTTATGATTACTCACTATATGCTTCACAGAGAGAGAGAGTTAGGCTAACAAGGTTAAGAGAAGGTTTGTAAGAAAAGATATCCCAAGATATCTGAACTAACTTTTAGAGGTAGTTATAGCTGACTGAGGAGACTGAGAGGGCAGAAAAGTCATAGAATGACACCCTACCAACATGGAGTATTTACTCCAGGGAAAAAAAGAAAGATGCAAGAATGCTTTATTGTATATATGTTTGTGTAGATGTGATGTTGGATTTGAAGTGTAGAATTAAGACAATAAAGGCTGTTGGGTATTTTGGATCCAAAGAAAAAGAGCACAACATTCTGGTAAAAGCATAGGATCAGGCTAACATAAATCTCTTTTGAGGGTGGAAAGTAAACAACTAAGAGCAGCTAAAAATTTAGAAGATTAAAGGTACACAAGGATGGCCACTATTAACATATTATTCTGGAATGTTAATGGCGCAGTAGAGTGTATGAAAAAAAACTGTGGATGATAGCAAGAGTGCTCCACACGTAGTTATGCTACAGGAAACAAATTTGAACTAGATTTAGGTCAAATACATAATTAAGCAGTCTGGGAGAGTGGGGTATAGTGCACAACTAGAAAAAATCCAAATGGTAGATACATCATGACCACAGGATCCTGGAGAAGTTAAAGAAGAACACTAATTATACAATGACCCCCATTAATATTCCAAAACTTGCACACTGATTGGCCAGCGTGCCCGTTGTACATCCCACAATATACCAACGTCAAAGGGTCCAGTCGCCGGGACTTTTTTCCTTTGGTCTAGAGTGCCCCAAACTTTTTTTTTTTAACAAATAAAAAAAAAAAAAGAAAAAACGGTGCAATGGAGACTTTCTTTTCTCCGTGGCTTCCGTTTCAAAGCATTGATTTACTGGGTATGCGTGAGAACGCAAGTCCCATATGCATGCGCAGTACATCAAATAAAGAAGCAGTATACCAAAACCGGCAGAAGAACAGTAATCTGCCGTTATACAAAGACATTATTTAAGAAAAGTAAGTATTTTTTTCTTAAATAATGTCACTGTATAATAGCAGTAACCGACTCCATGGTTGTGGTATATTGAAGATTTACCCAAGGTTGCCTTTGTTTAATCACTCAGGTTTCACCCTCATTATTAAACCACACCAACAGTGGATAAATCTTCAATATACTCGTCGGTTATTGCTTAAGTATTGTATATATCCCCAACAAATAAGGGAGAAGGAATTAAAGGCAATCCTTGGGAGAAATAGTAAATTTTCAGCAAGGAAGTAACAGTTATAGGGGAAGATTGGAACTAGATATATGACAAAGAAGATGTTACAGCTGGCCGAGAAGGTGCAAAGTTGCCCACAAAGGAAGATACTTACAGAAGTATACGAACATATTTGGGCTGGTGAATGTCAGTAGATTTTACCAAGGGTAGATGGAACATACACATTGTGTGGGGACACAACAGCTAGGCAAGACTAGGCAGGTTTTATATCACAAGGGAGTATGAGTATGCCTATCTAATTATAAGAAAAAAGTTGCACACACCATTTCTATTTCAGATCTTGTTCTCATATTTCTGCAACTGAGAAAGTACAGTTGCGTATGTCCTGTGCACCTGCAACAGTGGATGTTTGCAGAAAACACTGCCTTCCTGGCATATAGGTTGTAGTGCTCTGCTACTCTCCCTCTGGCAGACTGCTAAAGCTCTGAGTCCCTCCCACTGCCTGTCTGTGAGTGAGATGGACCAGTCGCCTAGCAGTACAGGGACTACCTTATAAACCCTCAGACATGACTTTCAGTTTTCTAGGGTCCAGCAGGTAGAGAAGATGGACACTTAAACTTTCTGAACATCTACTGTTACAGTGCCTGCAAAAACAAACCACACACACACACACACACACACACACACACACACACACACACACACAAATAAAGGTAATGGAGTAGCACTCAGTGGCAACCCAAACACCAAACTATGTACATTCAAATGGGTATGGTGGGTGGGCACTGCCAGTAAAGCAGTGTGTTCTGCAAACATCTGTTACAAGTAAGTAGGAATTATGCAACTGTACTATGTTAAAAAAAAACACACTGCCGTACTGGCATATAGATGGATTCTTAAAGCTTTCCCACCTTGAAGGAGGAAGAAAAAGGGACCAGGCGCTGCAGGAGTTAAGCCTGCTCTGGATTTAGAAAAGACATCCAGCTTGTAACAGTTCATAAAGGTATGGATAGTGGAGCAAGTTGCTACCTCTAGAATACTTCTAGAGTCCAGTACGCCACTAAAAAGGAAAAGACCCTGGTAAAATTCACCTTTACCTTGTCTGGATTCACCTTGCCATGGTGGGTTTAACACAATACAATAGCAGAGGACAACCAATGACCAGTGCTTTGCTTTGAGATGGGTTGAACCTTTTTTTGCCTGTGTAGGCAATAAAAAGCCTTTGTGAAGGGTTTCATTCTATCAAGGTAGTACCTGAGCTACAAGTGCATATCCAAGGTATGAAGTATCCTCTCTCTTATTTTTAGGTTCTGGAAAGAACACAGGGAGTTTGACGCAATGATTGAGAGTGAATTCTGAGACCACCTTTGGCATGAAAGAGGGATTAGTGTGCAACACAGCTTCTATCAGTTGCAGCTCCCAGACTTGCCTTGTAGATGTCAGATTAATAAGCAAAACAGTTTTCCAAATTAAGAACTTCTGATCACACTGAGTGGCCAGTTTGAAAGGTGGTAAGGTAAATTTTTCAAGAACATAGTTAAGATCCCACAAAGAAGAAATTTGTTTGTGTGGAAGTCTTGTATGCAGTACTCTTTTCTTGGATTGTTTTACTAAAACAGAGGAAGAAAGAAGGGAATCCACTGGCAGACAAGCAGAGATGGCAACTAAATGTACCTTAATGGATGCAAACAATAAGTAGTCCTAAAGTAGCTCACACAATATTTCAAGACCAAAGAAATGTTAACCTCAAGGATTTTTGTGTTCCCATTTAGGCTATATTTAGAAAACTTCATCCATTTGTAAACATAAGATTTTCAAGTAGCAGATTTTCTGGCCTCCTTTAACACCTGTTACACTTCCTCAAGAAACAACTACCTAAATGGAGTCAACTAAGAATACCTCTTTGCCACCACTGACATTGCTGCATTTCTAGACAGAGTAATGGCCCCCTCCAAGGCACTCTTTGAAGCATATTTAAATACTTAAACACTGGAAACAATTTCTCTCATATAGTCTTTCTGCTCAGCAGGTAACAATGCAGAGTGAACTTTTCTAAACTTTTCATATACCTCAACACAAGCTTCCAAATAAAACACTTTAACATTATGAAAGCTAGCATTCTGGACTGTGCTTAGCCACTTGCCTAGTTTATCTTGAGGAACTAGATTTGATGAAGACTTGGTCTATTTATTGGTAAGGTCACTGGTGACATAGAAGCAGAATCTTGAAGGCCAGGCATGGCCAAGCACACCCTGAATTTCTTAAAACACTTTATTTAGGCAGAGGTTTGTTCCGCAGAGGAGAATTGCAGGCTCTCCTAAAAACATCTGTTTATTTTATTTATTGACATTTGATGACAAGGAAAGTCTGACTGGATCAAAACCCCATTTTTTAGCAGAGGCATGGGAAGAAATGTTCCACAGTATAAAGTTTGGATAGACATTTATAAACAATAGTAATACGAAAACATAGCTTACATTTTTAAACACGGGTTAAAAATACAATATTAAAAAAATTCAAACACTCAGAAAATAAATTATACAATCAAAATAAGAGAAGTTTAACATTTATGATAAAATGGAAACGGTATTAGTTGTTAAAGCAGTTTGGAGTAATAGCTTGATTACTAAATAGTCAAGTAAATTATGTTAATAGAAAGTTTAAACTTTTATGTATTAGGGATGAAAGAGTGAATATGAAAAATTCAAGGATTAGTAGTAAAGGGAATTTGGTGATAGAGTTGGGGCAAAGTGATGACTGGGAAGTAGCATAGAAAGTTACATTAAGCAGTGCGGAGGAAAGTTTAAAATGTGAAGAGTGGTGAAGGTTGATTGAGCAGTAGTATGGCTAGGAAGGGTGTGAAATGTGTATCTAGGTATAAGTGATAAAGTAGTTGATCAGAATAGAGTGAGAAGAAGGTTTATTGTAAGAGGACTTAAGATATATTGGAGGGTGGGAGGTGATGTTAGTGGCTAAGGTAAGCTTAAAAGATGTTAGTGGATAAGGTAACCTTAAAAGATGTAAGATCGATAGGGGACTTTACTATCCTCCAATGATGGCCTTATCATCCCAAAGATCATATACCTTGCTGATCTTGGGACAGTCTGTGATTGCTCCCAACTGAATACATCCCTAAATCTAGCCAGCATTTGGGGAAAACATTTGTTTGGGTTTGTGAACCTCTTTATTCTCAAAGAGAAGTGATTGGTCAGACTGTGACACTTTAGTAACCTCAGATTCTGGAACCCCTTTACAAATCAGGATCCTGGGGTGGTTGAAGGCGATCAGGAGCTCTGGCATTACTCATAACTTGGGTTTGTATCCCATAATCGACAGCCTGAATAATGGATCTAGCCATAGCCACTAACTAGCTCAGGTAAAATCAGTCGGAGACTGTTGCCCTGTAACGTGGTGGGACTTCTGTCTCTTCTTTTGCATGAACTGCCCTAGTGGGAGAATCCCCAGGGGAACGCATATCAACATTGGTAACGGATTCTGTACCTCTCTCGTCCCCTGCATCTAAAGCGTATGGTTGCCCCATACCTGAACCAGGCAGTGGTACAGCCCCAGAGGATGTGTCTGACTATCATGTCTGACTATATGCATGTTTACTGCATTTCCTGTGTTGCACTTAATTTAAAATCAGTTTTCTTAAAATTGCATTTTACCTGACTCTGGCCTAGCACTCAAGTGTGGGGTCATTTATTGCACTGTTCGGACTATTTTGCTACTTGTGTATCTCTGCTACCTTTAAACTAAAACAAAAAAAAAACAAAAAATCTTGCTTTTTTCCCACTTTCTGAAATTTAAGAAAGTTCAGTTACAGATTTGCTGTTCTGAACTGTTTGTAAGTTTCTTGGAGGCCAGTGCTTGCTTGGGCTAAAGGGAAGTCTCTGTGTTCACCAGTGGCAGTGGTTAACACTGAGCAGCCTGCCTGTCCCTGTAGGAGTGGTTACTGCCTAGAAGCTGTAGTTTTATTAGCCATTTTGGGTCAATTCCAAACTCCTTGATCTCTCTCTCTTAAAACCCTGCAACTCTCTTTTTGCGCGGTCTTGCTCACAGAGCAGCGTCGCTTAAACAAGTTTAAACTATTCCCAGCTCCACAAAGTGTGCTCTTCACTTTTTCCCTTAGAACTGCTCTAAATCTCAACATAAGCACTCTGTTTTCATTCTAAAGCCCTGCACTTGCTAGTACAAGTAACCTCATAGGTAAACACTAATAAACTTAAGCACTATATCCTCTTATACTCCTTCTAAGCTCTTGCTCCCTATTGTTTCTTTCTAATCAGTCAGTAAGTAGTTCCCTATATTATTCAGGCATGTCCAAAGGTCAGTTTTGGGTGTACTCTCCAGTCCAGCTGGTGAATCTGGGAATCTTGAGGCAATGTTACAACTGCCTTATGTATACAGACCACCCTCTCCTCCTCCCAACAAGCTCAAATATATGTGAGAGATGCAACTGTATAGCCAAACTGGAGGCTAAGCTGTCTCAACCCAGTACTGGCACAGCCTGTCAGGAGGAGAAGGTAACCACACACACCACAAATCCAGTCTCACATAGACATATCGCATCAGCAAACCAAACACATAAACACACAAAAACATACCCGGAGGCTCTAAATAAAAATCTGCCTAAGCAGCAGAGACCTCCAAAGCAGACATCCAAGCAACTCCTACCATGAAACAATACCCACATAGCACATAGCTCACAAAGTCAGTGTGCCACACAGTCACAGCCTTTAAGACTAAACAACACACCTAATAAACTTGTAATAGGTGACTCTATTGTCAGACACACTGACGTCCCACTCACCAGGCTGAACAAGGAGAAGGTCACGGTGAGCTGCCCGTCGGGCTCTAGGATCCACCACATAACACAAGCACTCGGGTCACTCCAAAGCAAGTACAAATATGACTCAATCATTGTCCATGCTGGTGTGAATGACCTGAGACGTACCTCCCTGGACTACATGAAAAAAGACGTAGAGGAGCTCTTTGATCATGCAGCCCAGGCCGGTATGACCCTGACCTTGAGTAGCATCTTACCCTCACCAAGAATGATGCCACAGTATAAAGGCAACATGATCAATTTTAACAATTGGCTAAAGTATTGGTGTCATTCAAAGGGGATCCAGTGTCTGTCAGCCTGGGATGACATGCTCGACAAGCCACGTTGCTTCGCTAGGGACAGCTTGCACCTGTCACCCCTGGGTTTTTGAATACTGGCAAAGGCTGTTGCCTCCCCCATAGTGCCTTTTTTAGGCAAGGCTCAAAAGACAAACCCACCTCCATAGACAACACAAAGAAAAAAAAAAAACTAAGGGTAATGCTGCTCAACACCAGAAGTCTAAACCTCAAGATGCATGCACTCAAGACTCTCCTCAGTATGGAAAATATTGATTATCTGTGCAGTAACAGAAACCTGGTTCAAGGCTCCCGAGAGAACCCCAGCACTAACAGGTTATACTTCATATCATGCTTTCTGGCCCCAAAACTCGGACCGAACCACAAAAGGAGGGGGAGTATCCATATTTATCAAAGATACCCACACCTACAGGTTAGTGGCACTGCACGAAGCATCGGAGACCATCCCATGTGCAACTAACAGTGGGCAAAACTGCCTTTCAGTTTGTAGCCTGCTACAGACCACCCTCCCAAACACAGGAACCTCACTCAGCTTTCCTGAGAACACTGCAGAATATGAAGGTCTCTCCAAACACCATTATATTGGGTGACTTCAACTACCTAAACATTGATTGGAAAAACTACTCAAGCCCAAACACCCTCGCCCAACGGTTCCTAGAATTTATAAACTCAAATGCTATGGAACAACTGGTCACCACTCCCACAAGAGGGGAAAACATATTGGATCTGGTCATCACCAACATGGGGTCTCTATGTTCCACACCAGAGGTATACCCCTCATTGATAAGATCAGACCATAAACTAACCTCACTGGACATCCATATTCTGTCCCCACCCCTAGCTAAGGAAACCACGGTGAAGAACTTCTTGAAAGCAAACTTCACACTTCTCAAAACCGAGGTGGAATCCTTCAAAGTCCCTGGGCCAGTGGAAAATATGGCCCAAAATGCAGAATCCTTTACAAAAGCATTCTATGGACACCTACAGGAATGCATGGAGCATGCTATCCCAAATAAAACCAAGACTCACTCCTCCAAAGGCAGGAGACCTGTCTGGTGGACCCCAGCCATAAATAAGCTATACAACAGAAGGAGAAAGCTACAACATGATAGAGCAAAATCCCAAAAAGGGAAGGCATCTCTGATCAGTACTAGCAAAAAACTACGATAAAATCATCTAAGGCTAGCTTTGAAAGAAAAATTGCACAAGACACTAAAGATAATCACAAGGCCTTCTTTAGTTATGTCAGAAACCTGGGAGGCAACTCCCAGATATGCTCTGAGTTAGTGCAAAATGACAACAAATACACTGAACCCACAGACATTGCCAACATCCTGGCAGAAAGGTTCTTTGCAGACTTCTCCCCCCCCTTCCCCCTCCAAAAGAGCAAATGTCTATCCCAACAGAGTGTAGCCTTCCTGAGATCACAGATGCACAGGTGAGAGCTGCCCTCTCCAAAGCAAAAAACATAGCATCAATGGGACCAGACGGTGTCCCGGGCTGTGTCTTACATGAGCTCCAAGAAGAACTAAACCCTCATATAAAGTCACTGTTCAATCTCAGCCTTACTACAGGATATGTACCCAAGGAATGGCATACAACAACAGTGGTCCCACTCCACAGAGATGGTGCCACAACAGATCCCGGAAACTATCTCCCTATAAGCCTGACTAGCCTGGTCTGCAAAGCTATGGAGCGTATCATCATGGAAATCATAAACAAAGACATTGGGAACCTCCAGACACTGGATCCTACCCAATTCGGCTTTGTTAAGGGCAGATCTTGCCTCTTGAACCTGGTCAACTTCTTTGAAACAGTTACCTAAGCCATAGATGAAGGGAAGGTAGTCCACACAGCCTACCTGGACCTCGCAAAAGCCTTCGACACAATACCCCACTCGGGCATCATAAATAAGCTCACCAGCTTAAATATCAACCCCTATGTCACAAGATGGGTTGCAAACTGGCTCAGAGATAGAACCCACATGGTCAGAATAGCAGGTGCCATGTCAGACTCTAAACCAGTTACAAGTAGCGTCCCACAAGGCTCAGTCCTGGGACCTCTCTTGTTCGGTATATATTTCTCAGAGGTACAGGCTAACACGGGTGAACTATGTCTGACCAAGTTCGCAGATGACTGCAAACTGGGTGCCGTAATTGACTCTCCGGCTGACACAAGCATCCTCCAAAAGGGTCTCACAGAGATGGATAACTGGTGCCAGAGCCATGGCCTAAAGCTAAATGCCAAAAAGTGCATAGTCATTCCCTTTGGGAAAAACAAAGTGTCCACAAATTACCACATAGGTGGTAATCCATTAAGTACGGAAGAAGTAATTAGGGACTTGGGGACCCAAGTAGATAGCAATCTCTTCTTTGACAATCATGTTGCCAAAGTGGTTAGAAAGACCTTCTATATAGCCCACCTTATCATGAAAGGATTCACATCTAGATCAAGAGAGGTCATTGTGCACCTCTACTCATCACTTATCAGGCCCATAATTGAATACAATGCCCCATTTGGGATGTTCCTTACCCGACACCTGCAGCAGCTGGAAAGACCCCAAAAGTACCTCACCAAGAGGATCAAGGGGCTCAATCAGATGCCCTATGCAGCTCAGCTAAAGAAACTCCAGCTCTACTCAGTTGCGTACCGTCTACTCAGAGGCGATCTGTGTCTGACGTATAAAGCCATGTCCAACCCAGAATTAATGGACATGCTTCACCTCAGGAAATCCAAATCCCTTAGAGCTACATGCTCCAGGGACTTGAACCTCAGCACAGAAATAAATAGGACATGCTGGAGGGACAGATTCATATCCCAGAGGCTCCCCTCACTCTGGAACAAAATCCCAATCCATGTTAAGCAGAGCCCCTCACTGACCCTCTTCAAGAGAAATCTTGACGAGTGGATGGGAGATCGTAAGTTTACCCCTGGGATCTCTTCTGTGTCCCTGCTTGACAGAGGTACAGTAAACTAACCTTAAAAGGGCTACCTTCTGTGACCTACTATACAGAGGCACAGTCAACTAATCTAAAAGGGTGGCGAAAGCCAAACACTCTGGCTAGGCTTATAAATGCCCTAGGGCAGATAGCCTAGTATCAACCTATGAACCTATGTCATGCACAGTTGTGGTACTGCCACCACAATAGGGCACCTGGAGGCAAAAGAAAGCGAGTAGTCCTACAGCCTGCCTATGGCTACTGCTGAGTCACAAACTGTAGGCTGAGATATACATCTAGATGTAGTTTTATGTTTTTTTAGGTGCACAAGAAGTAGATGGTGGGTGTGGGTGTGGGTGTATCTGAGTCCATCAAGAAAGGGGACAAAAAAAACAGCCAGAATAATACCAAAAAATGGCTGCATGGTCATCTAGTAAAAAAAGTTCAAATTCCACTGTTTTCTCTCTAAATAGTAATCTGAACTCTATTTCTGCAAGGGGTAATTTTCTGAACACTGCACTGAATAAAATGACAGAAGTTTCAGTAGCACAGTTCCAAGTACAAAATACATGTGCTAAAGTCCCCTGAGTTTGTAAAAAAAGGTTAGTTTCAATCAAATGAATAAATGAATAGATACAGCCTAGAACAGTATTAGGCAATAAACAAATCATAAACTGATCAAAAATTTCTGTCAGAAATGTGTAACATACAAAATGGTGCCAAAATTCTTCTGAAATCTATTTCTGCAGGGAGTACTGTTCTAAAGACTGTACTGAATAAAATGTCAGTTTCAGTGACATAGTTACAAGCACAAATGTCCCAAAAAAACTTCCAAAATGAAGCTTTTAATAAACAGTATGGGCTTCATTGTGCTACTAAAAGTAAAAACAGAGGAATATATAAAATTGCTAATCTGAAAAAAACTGTTAGTGTAGCACAATACTGTATTCAAGCACAGATAAAAAAACTGTGGGAGGAAGTAAAACACAAAAGGGTTTCTTATCTGAGCTCAGCAGTTGAAGAGATGCAGAGAAAAGGAGCAGTCTACCAACAGATCTTCTCTTACCATGGCACTAGAAAACTGTGGGTTTGCAAAGCAGTCCCTGTACTGCCAGGTGATTAGTTCATTACACCCACAAACAGGCAGTGGGATGGAGCTTTAGTAGTCTGTCAGAGGAGGGATAGCAGAGCACTAATACCCATGTGCCACTAAGGCATTGTGTTTGTTGAACATCTGCAGATATTCAGTGCAATCTGAGACACTGGCAGTTCCATGTCCATCTTATGAAGAAGTGAGGTTAAGAGGTGGATTCAGGAGGAATTATCAAGATTGCCTGAGCAGTTAGACTATATAAGGGAAAACTAGTGGATAAATGGCAAATGTTAAATAAGAATTTTGGGACAAGGGCAAACTATGGATGGCAAAGAATGGCAAAAACTATAGTAAATACTGGAAGGAGCGGGAACATCTCAAAAGTTGTTAAAACACAGTCCATCTGATTGAGGAAGAACAAAAATTATACCAAGCAAATAGTGTAAAGATGAGCACCTGGATAACTTAGCTGAGTATAGGATAATAGTTCTAAAAAACCTCTTCTTTGACTTTAATCCAAAAAAATCACATCACTGCCACACAGACAAATTTATTGTTTGTATTTGTATTTGTTTTCTGAGGTAGAGCACTGATCTCCAAGGGCCACTTTCAGACTCTGTCTGGGGACGGTTAAATGACTCACTCAGAGTCATACAGTTAGGCAATAGAGACTTAGAGTGTAGAAGGTCCAATGGGGTATATTTAAACTAAGAAAGGCTAACACAGACATGAGGGGAAACAGACTCAAACAAATCTTAGGGATATTCAGACAATATTATTCTCAGTTAAACAGCCAAGAGGTCAGCACGGCAAATACGGACCAGCAGGTTAAATGGCTTCTGTCAGAATTAAATTTGCCAAGGATAAATGAGGAGGAAAGAAAGTAGCCGAGGAAGAGAATAACACTGGAGGAAATATGTATAGGATTGAGAATGCAAGCAACAGACAAATCCTGAGGCATGAACGAGTCCTGATGGCGGAGAACTGGAAACTGGAGGGGTGGGATAAAAGTGACCAAGTACTAGAAGGGGGAAGATATCTGGGGCAACCAAGATCTTTTGTCTGGCTTCCCTGGTATAGGCTCCACCATGTCAGGATTCTTTAATGCCACTCTGCCACCAAATCTATGAGGTTGTCAGTGAGTGGCACCACCCAAGAGGCAGAAGAGTCAGCCCCAAATGCCTCAAGGAACACATACTCCCAGGGGAGGGCATATTGGTGGACCAAACTCCCCAGTGTTTCATCAGTTTCAGAACATCACCAAAGGTGTTGTCTTCCAGCAGAGGTCATGGGTCTGTTCACCATCATCCAAGTCTGTCTCTTCCATGACTGACTCTGGGGAAGAGTCCAAATGTTTTCTTTTCATGTCTGTTTCAGAGAACTCTGCCTCATTTGAGCTTCTGGGGAAGGGTCTGAATCAGACTGGAAATTAGCATGGTGAGCTACCCCAATGCTGAATGAGGCTGACTGTCCTGGGACATGCAAAGTCAGAAACAGCATCCAAAAGGGGTTGGGATGGAACTGAGTGCAAAAGAGATGTTTGGTCAGAACCCATTCAAATGCCTAGAAAATCGAGACTGCAATTGAAGCCAAAGAAGCACTCCTCTGATATGAAAGGGAGATGGGATGAATACCCTCTGCTCCAAACTGCCCCAACTCTGATGTTAAAAATAGAGCCAAGCTGTCAAGCACCAAGGACCCAATGTAGAGAGATGGATCCAAAAGCTTTGTGGAGTCAACTCAACTCCTCGAGTCTCAGCTTTGAGACTCATCCCTGTCTGACAAAATCAAAGTTGACAGAGTAAGGGGTGCTGTCAGAGTCAAAGTTGAGAAGACTGATTGTTCCAATGTAAGTGCTCTGGAAAGGCTGTGACCCATGGACACCAGATCTGAAGGTCAGGCCAGAACTGGAGAAACCAGTGGAGGGGTAGATGTACTTGTACCTGGGGCACCTGATGGGGATAGCACTGGAAGGACCCCAGTGGAAAACCCCAGAGTCCAGAGGAACCTCATCATCATCCTGTCAACATTTACTTTGGTAAGGCTACTTGGAGAAAAGAAGCACCTCAGAGAGGAATCCACCAGAGGTGGTGAGAAGGAATGCCTGTCCTGCAAGAAAGAGGAATGGAGCTTTGGACTCACTCTGATCAGAAATTGGTGGGAGGCATTGGAGAACAGATCCAAATGGCTGTCAGATCTGATTGTTTCAGTGCTTTTGGTGCCAGACCTAAGAAGTCTGTAGGATTTGGTGACCGTTTTCTGGATTTCTTCATCTGCTTCTCAGTGCCTTTCACTTTCTCTTTCTCCTTAAGTTTATCCTTCTGTTTTTTTTTTTTTTATCCCTGGTGGCCTTAGAGTTATGCAGTGTCTTTGCTGGAGGAAAAGAAGACTGTGATGATGAGGATTCTGTCACAACCCCTGCTTGGGGATAGGGGGGGCAGTCTCTTCAATACTAAATTTGTTTCTACAAGCCTGCAGTGCTGTTGCTCCAAAGGAAGCAGATGTCTCACATTTGGAATCCAAGTGCACTGCCCCAGGCACTACATGCACAGGCATAGTGAGGGCACTGAAGTGGGATTTTGTAGCTGAAGGCTGAGCACATTTTGAATCTAGGAACATTGTCTGACATTGATGGGGGGAAAAACAACATGCTACAGCTCTGAAAAGGATTACAATTAAGCCCTACCAGCTTAGGAAAAGAGCAACAATAATTGTCAAAAAGAATAGGAACTCATGATAACAATAACACAAAAAATACTAGTAATAGAAGAAAGCTGAAGAAGGATTCACTTTACCCTTTAAACTTTTTTTCTCTTGGGGAGGGGAAACTGGTAAGAAAGGCGAGACAGGAAAATCAGTATGGCTAAAAATAGCTCAGAAAAAGTAAGTAAAAAAAGCACTTAACTCGCTAAATGTCAGAGCCGTTGTATACCATGCCCTTCTGATCAGGTGGCAAATGAGATCTGAAGTATTTTTGGGAACAAAGGGAATAATTAGAGCACTTTATCCATAGCTTCTAAAAGGATCCGATTACCCAAAAGTTGAATTGGATGAAAACAGACATCCATGGTTATGGATATTGAAAGTAAACTCTAAGCTATAAAATGTACTTGGTGCCTTTAATACTGTACAGGGCAGAACCAAATGAAAAATGTTAATTAGAATAAAAAAATCAGTACAGAATTTCTGTGGAACACCAGATAGCCTGGTTTATGGAGGTAGAAGCAAGTATTGTCAACGGAACAAGGAGGATTAGGTGTCCCATAAAGTCCTATTTCAGGGCAGTGCAGGTTAGGTTAGTTTTATTTGTTGGAATGTAGGAACTATATGGTAAATGGAAATTGGTGATAAAAGAGCAGTATGGCTATAATGAGAAAAGGAAATAGTTAGGCCTTTGGATGCAACTGCTGTTGACCACAGAAAGTGATACTTTACACATAGAAAGCGCTAAAGGAAGTACAAGTACATACAAGTGTAAACATAACAAAATGGTTAGAGTATCTATCGTTGATAGGGATGATGGAAGAGGTTAGAGCTGGGAGTTCTGGCAAAACAGCAACAGTTAGATGGAAGGGGCAGGGTCTTGAACCTAAATACTGACAGTCGATAACTCAGGGGAACAGCACTAAAAGTCAGGAAGCAGCAAGGTTAGCGTTCTCATTGCTTAACAGACGTAAATTGACTCATGGGGTTTCAACAGAACTCAAAAAGTTACAAAGGAAGTTAAACCAAAAAGAAGGAAGAAGGCTCTAGCAAGCTTGTTAACAGATTCTAGAGCAAATGCCACCTCAATTAAACAGATATTGCCAATGTCATGTAAGGTATTGATAGACAACTTTTAAAGGTCAAACTAATGCCCTATGAAAACGCTGGAGTGAAAGAACAGAGAAGTATTTTACAAAAGAGTAGTGGTCACATATATGCTTGGTCCCTAGATATGCAAGGAAGTTGAGGAAGTATGGGATATTTGCATGGAAGGGCTTGCACAGGTACTTTTACAGTCCAAGTAGATTGCAAAGTATGTACTCCACAGTGTTGGATAGGGGCTGGAGATGCAACACTGGGGAAAGAGGGACCCAGGAAGATATTTTTAAGGCTGCTCAAACCTCATTATCTGGCATACAACAGATATTTAGGGCAGTAAAAGGTAGAGAGATAGTTTTAAATAGGGAAATAATGCTAATAGACAGCGACTCAGAAGTGAAATAACTCAGAAATAAGCAGGCATTTATCATACTTGCCCTCTTGGCAGCAAGAAAGGCCATCACAAGAAAATGGAAGAAACAAGAGCAACCCCACATTAAGGAGGTTATTGAGGTCATGTCAGATATTAAAACTTAAATAAAACTTTAAAAATTAAAAATAGAGATTGAAAATGCAATCTGTTTTTTGTTTCATCTTGAAAAGTTTATCTAAGAATTTTTATCCAACTTTGAGATTTAGAATACAATGTAGGGTGCATAAAGTAGGATAAATGGAAACTGTACCTTTAGTATTTTTTGTGTTGTATTAAAGTTTGAAACAGTAAAGGTATTTAAATAAAGGGCTGGGAAAGAGTTTTTGCAAAGTCAAAATTAAGGGGGGAAAAAGAAAGTGGTTCTTCATTTTGCTAGCAAAGCATCTGTATCTATAGTAGAAGCTGAATCTATTGCTATGATTACCAACACTGTCAGGTAAATCAGCAGTTATGATTTCCTTCCCATAAAATCAAATCTGAATTTGGTATGTTATGTCCGTGAGAGGTTGAATTTTTTAATCTTCAGTTTTCTGAATAAACCAAAATGTGTCTTAAAATTTTTCAGCAAAATAATAGTTTCATAAAATGAAGTCTCTGAAAAGACAAGCTGGTTGTTTCCGTGGCGTATTTAGCATCAACTGCATTTTATCATAAGCTAAAACCTCTCCAAGGATGACAAAGGTGTTGCTGACAGACTGCAAAGACTTAGAGCTCCTTCTGTTCAGAAATATATGCTTTTAATGTTTGTCTCTCATACTGACATCTTTACGAATGATTTCGTGTCTTAGCACTTGACATTCTTTTTTCCAGGAATAGGTATATTTTCCATCACTATCTGTTTCAAAGTCATCCCTGTTTTCTTTCCAGTTGTTTATTAGTGTCTGTAGATCAAGCACTTCTTTTTGGGTCTATATTATTTCATCAAAGATACGCATCATCGAACTGCATTTCATTGGAAATGCCGTTCATCGAAACCCCCACAACCACTGCTAATTGCACTACAGTGGGGAAAGGGAAAATTTCCTGACCTCCACCATAGTATGATCTCAATCAGAATGGTTCAACAAACAGCACGTTTGATGAAATGCCATTCAAAATGCCGTTCAATTATGTGACTTTTTGATGAAGCAATAGGGATCCCCTCTTTTTTTAGGTAACATTAATTTTTCTTCCAGTACCAGCTTTGTACAAGTGTTTCATTTTAATACATATAACCTCATTAGTGAATGGTGAGTAGCATATATTAGAAGGTCAGCCCAGGTTGGAAGGGTTGGAGGCAAAGCCAGAGAGGCAAGATTACATTGGTTTGGATGTGTGCTGAGGAGGGATGCAGAGTATATTGGGAAAAAGATGCGAAGGATGAAGCTGCCAGGTAACAGGAAAAGAGGAAGGCCTAAGATAAGGTTTATGGATGTGGTGACAGAGGACATGCAGGTGGTTGGTGTGACAGAGCAAGATGCAGAGGACAGGAAGAAATGGAAACGGATGATCTGCTGTGGCGACCCCAAACGGGAGCAGCCGAAAGAAGAAGTGAATGCTGAGTAGAGAAATAAATGCAGTTGTTAACTTGTAGTTCAGGTTAAGCTGTGTTTAACAACTTTTGTGAAGCTGTACAGAATGGTTCTTAAGTTGGATTGTTACACTAAATTATATACTGATGCCACTATATTTGTTAATCTCAAACTATCAAATCCTGTTTTAGGAGGCTCAGTCAGTAAGCAGTTTTTATAAATGTTTTGCCTATTTTTTAGCATTATTTTGAAGCCTGTAACAATGAATATTATGTTACTTTAAAATATATAGGGTTATGATCAGGTCTTCGATCGTAACCATATTATTATGGGTTCGAGATATGAATGCTAAGAAATTCACCTCGAGAGCAATTTTTGGCATCCATATTGAGAACCCATAATAGGTTATGATTGATGAGACCTAATCATAACTCTTTAGTGCATGGAGTTTTATCTACTCCATGTACTATCAGATAGAAAAAAAAATGCAATGTTTTTGTTAGGCTTTGAAAGCCAGTAAAGCACTTAGCAAGTGCTGTTGCATACACAGCAAGTAAGGGGGGGCAGGGGCAGCTTTTAAATACTGCCCTAATTTAAATAAGTTAGTTACAGACTAACATCTGTAAACTTTAATGGAGATAGGTGGACAGATATTCAGGGACCAAAGGAACATCCCGTCCTTTATCCTTGACTGTCACATGAAAATGTTGTTACAGTTGGGTCTCACCCTACAGTAGTGCATAACAGTTTTTCTTTTTTTCCAATTTTTTTTAGTTTAATCACAATGCTGCATGCAGTACGTTGTTGTTTTAAGTACTTTTCTTTGCATATTTTTCATAGGTTCATAGGTTCATACTAGGCTATCTGCCCGAGGGCATTTACAAGCCTAGCCCATAGTTTTGTGGCTTACGCCACCCCTTTAGTTTGGAGAAACTATGCCCATTATTTTGCTGTGCCTCTGTCGAGCAGAGACACTGAGGTAATCCCTGGGGTATATCTGCGATCTCCCATCCATTGGTCAAGATTCCTCTTGAACAAGGCCAGCGAGGTGCTCTGCCTCACATATACTGGGATTTTGTTCCACAGCATAGGGAGTCTTTGGGTGATGAATCTATCCCTCCAGCACGTCCTATTAATAACCGTGTCTAGGTTTTGGTCTCCAGCCCTTGTGGCTCTAAGGGATCTCGATTTTTTGAGGTGAAGCATGTTCATCAAATCTGGGTTGGACATGGCCTTGTATGTCAGGCACAGGTCACCTCTGAGCGCGACTGAATAGAGCTGGAGTTCTTTCAGCCGGGCAGCATAAGACATATCTTTGAGACCTTTTACCCTTTTGGTGAGGAACTTTTGGGGCCTCTCCAGCTGCTGCAAGTGTCGGGTCAGATACATTCCGAATGGGGCATTGTACTCAATCATTGGTCTGATGAGTGATGAGTACAGGGAGACTATGACCTCCCTTGATCTAGATGTGAATCCCTTCATGATCAGGTGGGCAATGTAGAAGGTCTTCTTAACTACTTTAGCAACATGAGTGCCGAATGAAAGGTTACTGTCAACCTGGGTCCCCAGGTCCCTGATAACTTCTTCTGTGCTCAGTGGATTGCCACTTATATGGTAGCTAGGGGTAACCTTGTTTTTCCCGAAGGGTATGACTATGCATTTCTTGGCATTTAACTTTAGGCCGTGGCTCTGGCACCAGTTATCCATTTCTGTGAGACCTTTCTGAAGGATATCTGTGTCAGATGTGTTTTCGACTATGGCGCCCAGTTTGCAGTCATCTGCAAACTTGGTCAGCCATAACCCTCCTGTGTTTGCTTGTACTAGAGTAGATGCCGAACAAGAGTGGGCCCAGGACTGAGCCCTGTGGGACACCACTTGTGACAGGCATTGAGTCTGACATGGCGCCAGCAACTCTGACCCTGTGGGTTCTGTCACTCAGCCAGTTTGCAACCCATCTTGTGACGTATGGGTTTACATTTAGGCTGATGAGTTTTTCAATGATACCCGAGTGGGGTATTGTATTGAAGGCCTTTGCTAGGTCGAGGTAGGCTGTATGGACTGCCTTACCCTCATCAATGGCCTTGGTGACTGTTTCGAAAAAGTCAACCAAGTTTAGAAGGCATGATCTGCCTTTGACAAAGCCAAACTGGGTTTGATCCAAAGTCTGCAAATTCCCTATGTCTTTATTTATGAGATCCATTATGATCCTTTCCATGGCTTTGCAGATAAGGCTTGTCAAGCTAATGGGACGGTAATTTCCAGGGTCGGTGGAGGCACCGCCTTTGTGAAGTGGGACCACAGTCGCTGTGTGCCACTCCTCGTATCCAGAGGTGAGACTGAGATTAAACAGCTGTCCTAACTGTGGGTTTAATTCCTCGTTGAGTTCATGGAGTACACAGCCGGGGACACCATCAGGTCCCATGGATGCTGTGTTTTTTGCCTTGGAGAGAGCAGTTCTCACCTGGGCGTTAGAGATGTTTGGGGGGCTACAATCATTTGGTATAGATATATCTCCTTTTGGGGGGGGGGAGAAGTTTGCACTGGACCTGTCAGCCAGTATGTTGGCAATGTCTGTAGGATCAGTAATCTTCACATCGTTTTGAACTAATTCTGAGCATATCTGGGAGTTTCCTCCCAGGTTTCTAACATAGCTAAAGAATGCCTTATGATTGTCTTTTGAGTCCTTAGCTATTTTTCTCTCAAAATTTGCTTTGGATGATTTTATGAGAGCTCTTAGCTTTTTACTTATAATGATCAAAGGTGTCTTACCTCTTAAGGATTTTGCTCTATCTTGTAGTAGCTTCCTCCTTTTGTTGTAGAGTTTGTTTATGGCTGGGGTCCACCAGACTGGGCGCCTGCCTTTGGTACAAAGAGTCTTTGTTTTGCTTGGGATTGCCTGATCCATGCAGTCCTGCAGGTGCTGGTAGAAGGCATTTGTAAGTGATTCAGCGGCTTGCGTAATGTTTACCGCCGGCTCAGGGGCCTTAAAGCTGACCACACTAGTCTTTAGAAGTGTGAAGTCAGCTTTTGAGAAGTTCTTTACTGTGGTTTGTTTTGTTCCAGGTGGGGGTGGGATGAGGACCTCCAGCGAGATTAGTTTGTGATCTGATCTCACCAGTGAGGGGTATACTTCCGGTGTTGAACATTGTGCTCCCATGTTCGTGATGATGAGATCAAGTATGTTTTCTCCTCTTGTGGGGACGGTGACTAGTTGTTCCATGGCATTTGAGTTTATGAATTCCAGGAACTTTTGGGCTAGAGTGTTTGGGCTTGAGTAGTGTTCCCAGTCTATATTTGGGTAATTGAAGTCACCTAGTGTTTTAATATTTTTCATTTAAAATATGCTAGATATGATACTTGTATTTAAAGACACCCCAGGAGATTCCTTCTGATTAATTTGTTTGTTCAAAATTACAAACTGTGACAACAAAGACGTTTAAGATTCAGAACTATATCCATAAGAAGCACATTGTTCAAAACCTATCATCTTAGTCAGTGTGCTGTACTATAGTATTTGTATTTAGTGTTTATTTCCTTATGTTATGTTTTTTTTATCTATTATTTCAGCTTCCACTATGAAAGATGAACAAAAAAAAAAAATCCCTGCAAGTAATGTCCCCAGTCATAAATGATCAGGATACACCTGCCGAAAACAAAACATAAATCATGTTTTTTGTAAAAATGCAGACCCCTCTGCACTTTCCTTCTGAGAAGTTTTTCCCCTGTACCTTAATACTAGAGTATAATTTGTACAACCATGGGGATGGAAGAATCACCCTTAAAGGGCAAACAGTGTACATACGCAACTGGCATTTAGCAGTTCAAGTATAATCATTGGAAACTACATATCTGGAAAGCAGGATTGGAGAGTTGGTCCTTGTGAGGATATACATTGACCAGATGTAGGGCACGGTTATTGTGGTTGGCTTTGCATTCCCTCTTCTGACCCACAGCACAGTGTTATTTGCAGCACATTTGTGATGCTGGAGTTGTAGTATTGAAAAAGGAAATGTACAAAAAAATATATATCACTGGTAGGTTTCTGATAATTAGCCTCTTTGTATATAGAAATTAATTAATATGTTTAGTAGTTTGACTTGGACAGCAACTGCATAATTTGACGTTGTTTTTCTGTTCCTAGTGTTGGCCTGTTTGGTGGAGTCCCTTACCAGCAGCCTATCAGAGGGAGATGTAGTTCCACTGGACAAAGTGTTTGAAAGGGTAGCCTGGAAGGAGGTATGTTGTTACTGCTGTTGTTATTGGATATCCTTGGAATAAGTAATCAAGAGGTGCCTGCCAGTGATGTGGTGGTGTTTTTAGAGGCATTGCAACATTTTCACCTGTTATATCTCTTATCTCAAATCCTTGAGACAGGAACACTTGCTATGGATGAACACATCCCATGTGTATCACAAAAACAATGGTATTACTCAGATTTATTGTTTATGTAAGCAACTTTGATGTAAATCAAGAGAAATATTTCATGTTACTTAATGCAGAGTTTTCTTAACTTTGCAGATTTAAGTCAAACAGAGTTTATTCTTTATTTTTTTCTGTATACACAGTTCCTAGTTAGAACTAATGTGAAGTAAATATTAAGATGCTAGTTCTAGCAATGGAATTTTATTGAAATCAATAAAAGGTAACAGACCAATGTAGAGGGATGCAAGTTAAACTAACTTCTAACATAAAGGATAAAAAAAGGAAAAGTAAGATTTCATACCAATCAATGATTGGGTTTACATGCTAGTAATACAGTCACCAAAGAACTGGCACCCAGTCTTTATAGGTAAGTAATAGGTTAGCTGCTGTTGTGGGCCACTTTAAGCCTAGCCTGTTTTCCTTTTGGTGCTTCAGTTAACCTGTCTCATTTGGTGTTAGATTGGCCTTATCCATTCCATGGCTGATAATTTATATATTACCCTAGTGAGAATAACTAGGATCATACCGTACATAATTTGAGTGGGACCCATGCGTGGAATAAAGCATTTAGGAGCTACTATTGTCCAGCAGTAGTACAGGGGATGTCTTGGGGTGAATTTTCTATTAGTCATCAAAAAGTTGAACTCGAACTGCAGATATTCAGTGCAATCTGAGACACTGGCAGTTCCGTGTCCATCTTACGAAGAAGTTTTGATATTCCTGCCCCACCACACTGTTCCGATAATGTTACAAAAGAGGTTTAGATCCCTAGACCAGGTACTTCTGATGCCATTTGACTTGCTGATGTGCAGTAGATCCATCCATAATGGGTTGGAAGACATCTTGTATGCCAGACACAGGTCACATCTTAGCAGTCTGTAGGGTACTGAGTATAGTGGCAGGGCTTTGAGTTGGTCCATTTAGGAAATACTATTTAGGCCTTGTTTCCTTTTAGTAAGCTATCTCACTGGGCATTCAGGTTGTTGCATGTGTCTGGACAAATACATGCCAAAGAATGCATTATACTCAATGACTGGCCTAATGAAGGCTGAGTAAAGGGGGACAATGACATTCCTAGATCTAGATACAATACCTTTGTTTATAAGCTGTGCAATTTATATAAGGACTTTCTTACAACAATGGACTCATTTTGGTCAAACTTTTGGTCATTATCCACATATGTTCCCAAACCCGAACAACTGAGTCATCTCTTATGGATGTATTGTCAGCGTGGTAGTTCCCCAGGGTAGCTGACTTCCCAAAGATTACAATAATACATTTTTTGGCATTTAGTTCAGCCCATAATTTTCGTACCAGTTATTTATTTGGACAACCTTTCCTGCAGGATGGCTAAGTCATTTGGGGATTCAATGACTGCAGCTAGCTTGCAGTCATCTGCAATTTTAGTAAGCCAGAGCCCTTTGGTATTGGCTTTTACTTCAGAGAACTACATGTCAAATAGGAGAGGACCCAGCAGTGACCCCTGAGGGGCTCCACTGGGGACTGGTCTCTTTGTGAAGGTAGCTTCCCCTGTTTTAATCTCCTGGGTCCTTTCTGTGTGCCAGTTGGCAACCCAGAGGGTGATGTAAGGGGTTATTCCCAATTTATTTAGCTTTTCTACTATGTTTGAGTGGTTACAAAAGTTTTGACAAGGTCAATTTATGCTGTGTGTACCATTTTACCTTTATCTGTTGCTTTGGTAACTTTTTTAAAAAAGTTTACCAGGTCGAGTAAGCATGATCTGTCCATGAGAAATCTAAACTGTGATGGATCCAGTGTTTGGAATTTCCCTGTATCCTCATTGATTATTTCTATGACAAATCTTTCCATTGCTTTGCATACAAGGCTGGTAAGACCTATGGGTCTGTATCTGCATGGGTCTGTGGAAGGTACTCCCTTATGCAGAAGAATGACTGTAGTTATTCTCTATTCACTTGGCACAAAACCACTATGGAAGCTGATGCTGAACAGCTTTTTTAGGAGAGTGGCTAACTCGTGCTTCATACTGTTTAAGATGTATCAAGGGATGTTGTCAGGACCCATTAATGTGGTATTTTTAGCTTTTGATAGTGCTTTTAGTACTTGGTCTTGTATGTTAGCTAAGAAATGAGCCAGTTTCAGATATATTTTGTGGGACAAATGGAGGGGAGATAGGGGTAATGTCAGAGCTAAATTTAAAGGCCTGTAGGTTTACTATATCTTCAGCCTCAGTGTATGTAAAATAGCTCACATTCAGCTCATGTTATTGCTGCATTGTGCTTCTGAGTTTACGAACATAACTAAAAAAAAGGTTTTATGATTGTCTTTGGCTTGGTAGTTATTTTTGCCTCAAATTTGGTCGATTTTATTAAGCTCCTGTGTTGTTTATTTCAGTGATGACTGTTCTGTCTTTCTTGGAATTACTCGTTTTACTTTTGTTCAAAATAAACTTCCTTTTGTTGTAGAGCTAGTTGATATGGTTTCACCATATGGGTCTGTATCTGGAATTTCCCCCGTGATTGTTTCTACAGGGTACAGCTGCAGCATTACAGCTGTTTATATGCTGGTATAGTGTGGTGGTGTACATTTCTGCATATTCAGTGGAGTTAACTAGGTTTGTTGGGGATTTGAAGCTTTCCAAATTCTTTGCTTGAATGCCGTTGTCTTTAACAGAAACAATATCTGAAGAAAAACAAAATGCTAAACTTTTATTTAAGGAACTAACTCCATCTCCCTTGTTGATATAATCAGTTTCAAGGTTTGCACAGGTTGGATTAAAAAAATATACTTTCCAAATTGTGACATCCCTAGAATTCCTCATAATTTTGGATGAAGTTGCTATTTTCAGCAAACTTTGAGCAATTGATTTTGACCTGTGCTGTTTATGCAGGAGTGGCTTCTACAAAATGGCCTGATACCATGCTCACATAAGTTAGATATATGGCTTTTGCTGTGTAGAGAGTACCTGTAGCCAATATAACTACCTGACTAAGCTGGTAGATGCCAGATCACTAAAGGCTGTTTACTCATTATGTAGATAATTCTTTAAATTTGGTTATAAAACAAAATTTAGTCTGGTCTGCAGGGTGGGCTCACTCTACCACAGGGATGCTTAAAGTGTCTAAAACTTAAGTGATGCTATATACTGGTTAGGCAGTGCATAGTAAGAGAGAGGCATCATACTGTCTTCTAGCCTGAGTGAGTTTATTGAGGTTTTGTCTGTATTTGTGTGTCTTGGTTTGCATTTGGTTCAGTATTTCTGCTCACCTTGTTTTTTTTTTTTTAAGAAGTCTATTATGAGACTTGCTTGTTTATGTCATTGGACATGGCAGCCTATTAGATACAGTTAGTGTAGTTGTTAGGCACCATCATGCTTTCTTTCTGTCTGTATTACAGTGCTGTCTTTACCTTGATAAAACAGGTTAACATGGATGAGCTAAGTTCAGTTTAGTGTAGGACATAAGACAAGTATGGAGCTTGAAGTAAAACTCATCACTGTGTCACATTCAGCAGCATGACCTGGGTTAGTGTTAATACTACAGTCACTTTGGCTAACGTACAGCATCCAGATTATTGCAGATGAAACTCTTGAGTGCTGTAAACATTTTGCTTCGTCCTGACTTCTGCAGAGCCCTCTTTGGTTATGAAGATAAGGCTTTAGTTAAAATCAGTGGCTTGCTAGACTTTATTGATGCATTTCAGCCTAAGGACTCACACTGTATATACATATTGCTGAACGTTGCCTCTTATTATTTTCTTTTGATGCATAATAACGTAAGTGGTAGGTTTGTGCTAGTGTTACATTTTGATTCTCATCTGGCTGTATATGAATTCGATATATAGAGCATACCTCTGCAAAAATACTTTAGTTCTGCATTTATAGTGTGATGGGTGCATCTGTTTATGATCAAATAGACTGACAGTGAAATGATCAAATGCTGTTTTTTTACACCAAAGAAACAAAAATGGAAGTCAATCAAAAAAAAAGAAGAAGAAACAGGTGAAAAATAGAGGAGTGATAAGGCACTCACCTTTAAAGTACTCAGCTTCTTAGAGTTCTTCACAGTTGAAATTTATAGAAAATTGCTTTTGGCAAGTCAGATAGTTATTTCTTATAAACTGCATTTGTTAGTGTTGTAACCCAGCAGTCCAAAACTTTTAAAATCACTTTTGTACAATTGCTTTTCCTCATCAGTGTTTGTGTTGTAAGCCAGACAGTATTCATAACTGTGCAGCTAACTACATGGCTATAGCATTGAATTAACCTTATTTACCCTTTTCTTCTGCTATGAGTCTCTGCTGAAATATCAGTAGTTACATAGTCTTTTTATTAAGGCAGGAAAGTATGCTGTGTGCACTCAGCCGCTCACCTGTCCTCCCCACCTTCTGAAAGAATCTGGACTGTCTTGGTTCAGGACAGCCAAGCCTTAACTTCCACAAACAGTATGGGACAAAAAACAAGCAAGACTTTACCTCCTTAAATAACACTGGACCTTGACCTTCCCTTTATCACTTCTGGCTAACATAGGAGCAGACCATGCTTCCATCCTGTTTTTCCACCCCCCCTCCCCACTGTATGGCACACAGATGACCATTTTCCGTTTCACTCCAGTTACTCCTAACTTAGTATCTCCAACTTTACCCATCTGGGGCTAGGATTGCCTCATCTGTAGTAGGTTGAGAAGGAGATGTGTAAGTTCAAAGTGCATTTTCTTTCAGTGTTGTATATGCTGTCATGAATGCAGGCATTTGTTGTGATGCCCTAACTGGGTGGAGCTGCTGTCATTATGCTCATTACCACATGTTCATTTCAGTTAACTCCAACAGTAGCCTTCTTTGCAGCTACAGCATGCCCCTTTACTGGGGAGTAACAGTGTCAGTGGCTCAATAGGTAGCACACTCACTTTTGGTGCAGAAGGCTGTGGGTTCTATTCCCATGCCACGTAGATCAATTACTGACACTGTAGTGCAACAAAAGGGGGGGGGACTACACGCCAGAGAGTGCCTTCCTTTGGATGAGACATTAAACTGATGTCCCATCTGCGTAAGTTGATGGTAGCACAGGCAGATGTAAAAGATCCCAAGGCACCTACTGAAAAGAGTAGGGGAAGTTCCCTGAAGCCCTGGCCAATTATTTTCTTATTGTTATAAATACTGCCTCTGCTGTCCCCTGAAAAGATTTTACTAGCCTAGTGGAACTAACATGGTCAACAGGGGATAAATAAATAAATTTAAAAATAAATAAAAGTGCCAGATTTCAGACAGAAATGCCACAGTGCCCCCCCCCCCCTCCCGGAATGGGTGAGCTGACAAAATGCCACTCATTTGAACCCCACACTAGCCCTACTTTTTCCAGATACCAGGCCACTAATCAATCTTGATTAATCTGGATCACAATCAAGGCTGCATCCCTCTGTGCCATAGTGGCAGGGTTCCATCCTGCTTTTTTCAGCATCAAAGTGAGACCTACCCCTTATTTCATGCTAACAAAAGGTAGGAATGAATAACCATTGTGTTTTCACAGCACTAGTAGATGTAAAAGTTGTTTCATGTCTCCCATTATTCTGTTCACAAACACTAACTCTTGGGGTGGCCTGTTTGCATTAAATACATTGATCTTTTATTTTGGGTGTACCTTTGCCTTTCAAATGAATGAAAAGCTGTATCTGCAAGGCTGATCTGGCACTATATAGGGTAACTATCCATCCATAACTTCTTACTGTCTCAGAGCTTGTAAGTTTAAAACAATGCATTATTGTGAAGCACATTCCTGTTTTAAAGGTCAGATTGTTCAGAACCGAATGCGTAGTCTGTTCATAAAATGCTTAAACTTAGCCCAGTGGTTAAGTTTTCACAACTGTTTAAAACGGGCAGTAAAACAAAAATATTATTTTTCTGCCTCTGGGATAAATCAAGATTTGCTGTTGCTAGCAATATAACCAGTATTTTATTTGAAAGAAAACTATTGTTTTACCAATATTATAATTTGTACAGTGTGGACATTATACAGCCTACACAAAGTATAAATTAGAACTGCTTAAGTGAGGACATGTTCTAAAAGCCTCAGAAAATGAGTTCTTTTCTGTTAAGTTCATGGGTAAGTACTAGGCAGGCAGTCTGCAGACAATTACAAGCCTAGCCAAAAAATATTATTCAAAAGTTCCCTCTAGCTTCATGAGGGAACTACTCTGCTTGACATGCAGTGGAAGTTTGTTCTAAAGAGGAGGGATATATTGGGATGAATTCATCGTGCCAATGTGTCTTATTTTCTGCTGACTAAGGTTTAGTTCCTTTAACTGGGTATTTTAGGTACCATTTGTTCTGTGAAAGAATAGGATGTCAAAGAGGGCTGGATCTCCCATGGCTTGAATGGTTGGAGACAGATCTCCATGGAAGAGTCTATAAGAGACTGGGTACAGAAGGAAGGCTGCCAAGCTTTGGAACAACTTGCTACCGCTCCCACAAGAGAGGAAAACATACTGGACCTGATCATCACCAACATGGGGACTCTATGCTCCAGACCAGAAGTGTATCCCTCACTGGTAAGATCAGACCATAAACTAATCGCACTGGATATTCACATCCCGACCCCACCTCCTGCCCAGAAAACCACAGTGAAAAACTTCTCTAAAGCAAATTTCACACTCCTCAAAATGAACACCTTCAGGAATGCATGGACGATCCCAAATAAAACCAAGACCCAATCCTCCAAAGGCAGACATCCTGTCTGGTGGACCCCAGCCATAAACAAACTATACAATAGAAGGAGGAAGCTACTAAATGATAGAGCAAAATCCCAAAAAGGGAAGGCATCACTGATCTGTATTAGCAAAAAACTACGGGCACTCATAAAATTGTCTAATGCCAGGTTCGAGAGAAAAATTGCACAGGACACTAAGGATAATCACAAGGCTTTCTTTATTTATGTTAGGAACCTGGGTGGTAATTCCCAGATATGCTCAGAATTAGTCCAAAATTACAAAAAAATACACCAAACCCACAGACATTGCCAACATCCTAGCTGACAGGTTCAGCGCAAACTTCTCCCTCCCCACCAAAGGGCAAATATCTATCCCAGCAGAGTGCTGACATCTCTTATGCTCAGGTGAGCCGCCTCCAAAGCAAAAACACAGCATCAATGGGACCAGACGGTGTCCCGGGCTGCATCCTACATGAACTCCAAGAAGAGCTAAACCCAAACATAAAACTACTGTTCAATCTCAGCCTTACTACAGGATATGTGCCCAAAGAGTGGTGTACAGCAACAGTGGTCCCTCTCCAGAAAGGTGGTGCCTCAACGGATCCTGGAAACTTTCGCCCCATAAGCCTGACTAGCTTGGTCTGCAAAGCTATGGAAAGGATCATCATGGACCTCATAAATAAAGATATTGGGGACCTACAGACAATGGATCCTACCCTGTTCGGCTTTAAGGGCAGATCCTGCCTCTTAAACCTGGTTGATTTCTTTGAAACAGTCACCAAGGCGAATGACGAGGGGAAGGTGGTCCACACAGCCTACCTGGACCTCGCAAAAGCCTTCGATACAATACCCCACTCTGGCATTATAGATAAGCTCACCAGCTTAAATATAAACCCCTATCTCACTAGATGGATTGCAAACTGGCTCAAGGACAGAACCCACATGGTTAGAATTGCTGGAGCCATGTCAGACTCCAAACCAGTTACAAGTGGTGTCCCACAAGGCTCAATCCTGGGACCTCTCTTGTTTGGTATATATTTCTCGGAGGTACAGGCCAACACGGAAGGACTGTGGCTGACCAAGTCCGCAGATGACTGCAAACTGGGCACCATAATTGACTCTCCAGCCGACACAAGCATCCTCCAAAAGGGCCTCATAGAAACAGACAACTGGTGCCAGAGCCATGGCCTCAAGCTAAATGCCAAAAAGTGTATAGTCATCCCCTTTGGCAAAAACAAAGTGCCCACAAATTACCACATAGGTGGTAATCCATTAAGTACAGAAGAAGTAATTAGGGACCTGGGGACCCAAGTTGATAGCAATCTCTCATTTGACAACCACATGACCAAAGTGGTTAGAAAAACATTTTATATAGCCCACCTAATCATGAAGGGATTCACATCTAGATCAGGGGAGGTAATCGTGCTTCTTTACTCATCCCTCATCAAGCCCATAATTGAGTACAATGCCTCTTTTGGGATGTACCCTACCAGACACCTGCAGCAACTGGAAAGACTCCAAAAGTACCTCACCAAGAGGATCAAAGGGCTCAAACAGATGCCATATGCTGCCCGGTTAAAGAAACTCCAGCTCTACTCAGTGGCATACCGCCTGTTCAGAGGCGATCTGTGCCGGACGTATAAAGCCATATCCAACCCGGAATTAATGGACATGCTGCACCTAAGAAAATCCAAATCCCATCGAGCTGAGACTTTAACCTCAGCACTGAAATAAATAGGACATGCTGGAGGGACAGATTCATAACCCAGAGGCTCCCTTCACTCTGGAATAAAATCCCAGTCCAGGTTAGGCAGAGTCCCTCATTGACTCTCTTCAAGATGAATCTTGATGAGTGGATGGGAGATCGTAGGTTTACCCCGGGTATCACTTCTGTGTCACTGTTAGACAGAGGCACAGTATACTAACCTTGAAAAAGGGCATAGCAAAATAAATTCAAAATGGGTGGCGAAAGCCAAACACATTCTGGCTAGGCTTATAAATGCCCTAGGGCAGATAGCGTAGTATGAACCTATGAACCTAACCTATGAACCTAATCTGTCATGGTAATTAAAATGTTTGAGTCCACTGATCTTTTTAAGAAATGAATCTCTGAGATATTTTAAATGTAATAATATTTTCTATTGCTAGGGGCTTGAAAATCACTGAAAGGTATTGTGTTTATAAGATACAATATTATTTTTCAAATAAAAAAATTGCTTAAAAACAGAGCAAACCCTGAATTATAACCACCAGCTAAACTTCCATAGAAAAGTACGGTAAACTATTTTAAGGCAGATCTGTCAAAGACTTGAGAAAGTGCTGCAGAATATGTTTAACAGTAAAGCAACCATGGTTTAGCTTTTAAAGTTTTACTGGTAAAAAGGCCATAATCAAATATAAATTATTATAAAATGTAATCCTTGATCATATTGGAAGAATTATCATTTCAGACATAAATCAGACTGTGTGTGGAAACATGTAAGCTTTCTTGTGTTATCATTTGGACTGCAAATGGTTAAATGAATAACTGTGATATGGACTTGGATCGGATCCACCCAAACTCCACTTCCCATGGGCACCCACCTCCAGCCTACTGCAGGACACTCCCCAAGAAGCAGATCTGGCTGGTAATATGTCCCTATCTCAGCAAATATAAGCCCAACAATTTGCACGACTGTAATATAAACACAAAGCAGTACTCCTCTACCTGTAATGAAAAAGATATCACTACAGTTAAAAGGATTTTATTTAAGTGAACTATGCCTGAGATTTATTCTTCCTGAGATTTATTCTTCAAAAGAACTTTGCCAGAAATGGGTAACCATACTTTTGATTTTAAAGTTTTACAGATTGCAACAGGCCAGAATCCCAAGCACCATCACTAGAAGCTAAGCACTTTTTTCCCTTTTTGGATAGGTAGAATGAGACCTCTTTTATATGCATCATTTTCTTTTGCTTGCTATATAATTTGTTCATATGGTCCTTCCACCATAGGGATTTGTTTTTAAATTTCTTATTGTACTTGGTGCAGATAGGGACTGCCTTGTTAATACAAATGTGTAAGTGGAAGTAGACGTCAAAAGCATAGGCACAGCTGTAGCGAGGTGATCCATCAGAGGAGGATTACAGTGGAATTTATTTAGGTCATCAAGTAAATGAAGAAGGTTTGCTTTTGAGAAGTCCCTAAACATAGAGGTATTTACAGGCAAAGCATCACCAGTTTTAGATGAAAATGTCACTAATTTATGGTCTGAATTAGAAGGATGATGTACAAGGAGATGTTCAAGAATCGGACATATTTGTGAGGACTAGAGCAAAGATATTGGGGCTCTTAGTAGGATGGCTATCTATTTATAAAAAAAGTTAGCATTTATAATAACAAGGATGTGTTGAGCATGCTGATCATTGGCAGTGTAGGTCAGACAGTTTATTGATGTATAGTTAAAGTCCCCCAGCAGAAAGGTGTTGGTTTTAATGGAGATCTCAGCTAATGTGTTAAAATAGCGATCAGTCTCAGAAGGGGACGTAGAGGGTGTTCTGTACCCTGCTATGAAATGGTAGTTAGTCTTGTTTCTGATAATTTGGACATCTAGGAGTTACTTCAAATGCAGTGTCCCAAGGAATCTGTCATAAGGTAATGATATTCCCAACAAATACTGATGCCCCCCCACAATTGCCAGATAGGTGCTATACCCAGGAGTGGAAGGAGTGCTTTCATTGCTATTGCACCATGCATTTGTAACTGCACGTATATAAATGTGTTCAAGTTACAGGAGACCCTCCTCACATTTGGGATTGTTTTTGTTAAAACTCCTGTAGAGCCACATTAATCATTTCCAGATTAGAGTTTACTAGATTGGAATGTCCATCAAATGGACTCCGCCTAAAAATTGAACTATGGTGCAGCGAAAGTTTTAGCCTGAATGTAAAAGCCTTGTTAAGAGAGGTGCAGACCATCTCTGGCAAAGTAGAAAGGCTCATCAACCATCTCATCCCAAGCAGACCCTTAACTGGATTCCCCAGTAATGTCACCAGCTACATAGTCAGTTATTAAAACCAGTTGTCTTGTGTTTTAATCTTGGCATCCTGGTGGATGATGGCAGAATATCATGCAAGACCAGTGTCTTTCCCGATACTTGCATAGCAATCTCAGTCATATCCTCCTGCATATCCTTCTTGGTAGTGCTCCTAAGGTTACTTACCTCCACATGGACCACTATCAGGTCATGACTCTTATTTTTCAGGTTGGAGGGATCTAATAGTCTTTGCTGTGTTCCAGATCCTGGCTCCAGAAAGACAGCTATCACCCTATTCTTATCCAGCCTGGTGAGGTTACTAAAACATTACTGTAATCTTTGCCATCTTCATTGTCCATAAGTGCTTGGTATCTACACCCTTGTGACTCTTAGTGGTGCATGTATTGGCTGTGAGTGTGAAGGGTGAAGGTAGGTATTGCTCTGTGTGTATGAGGTGTCTTAATCTTTACACTAGGAGGCTTAAGCAGTGTTCTCTTAACAGCCTTGCTCTAAGTTGATTTAGTGGAAGTGCCCTGTGCAGTGTGTACTTGTATTCTGTGTTTACTGAGTGTGTTCTGAGGTGAGAGGATAGCCTGCAAGTAAAGTAAATACTTATACCTTTCACATACTGAGTCATTGTGAGGTAACAATAAATAGTTTTCAGTAAGCATGAGGCAGTGACTGTGCTTCAAAATACCTAGTGCTGTCAGGCTGGCTACTGAGAGTCCTTGTTGGATGGTGCAGAGAAGGGTATGACAAAACAGAATATTTTAATAACTTCCTACTGGTATAAGGCTGAGGGGGATAATTGATTGTACTACAAAAAAGTGATTATATGGGATATGGCTAAAGAATAAAATAATGAGCTGCATGTAATTGTCACAAGTGCAAAAAATGTAGATGTGACAAAAATTTGTAGGTTCACTAAGGAACTCAGTAACAAATGGTAACTTTAAATCAAGTGGCTTTACCCAGTAGGCTAATATGGTCTCTGCCTAGCTATGGATAGTAATGAATTGTTTAACCAATGGATTCAGGTGCAGTAACTGAAATAGCTTACAGATTATATAAATGAGTAGTTTAAAGTGCAGTAACTGTAAACCAAATAGCTTCAGTGCAGTATCAGTATTGCAGTCAGCCAAGGATTAAAAGTATGCCATATAGGTGACCCTATACCTCTAGTGTAGTGCCGTAACACCACAGTACTCAGTAACAAGCAGAAATGTAATACCTATGGTCTAAAAGTTCAATCAGTTACTAAAAATTAATTTGCTCTATGTGCCTAGTATCAGTAATATGCAGCACTGCATTTAGTGCCAGTAGTGGGCAACAGTACCAAACAGCAAGGCAAAGTAGTGCAATGTTATTTAAACGTAATACCACTACAGTCAGCAAAGCAAAAGTTAACAACA
>NC_056741.1:1209325280-1209417780 GCF_019279795.1 Protopterus annectens
CCACGGATTTTGTTATAGTCTCTTCACAATGACTGCCTACTTATTCTGTTTCTCCTGATCTATGGCAAGACAGTAATCTTTTCTGTCCATGACCTGTAAAACAGTCCTAACAGAAACAATACATATCTAGTCCCTGATTTAAAACAGAAAAAAAGTAGATTCACCTTACCTGAGCCTACATGATTGATCACCTGATTCGCGGAGACCCGTCCTTCAGTCACAGATCAGAAAGTGGCTGGTCTCTTTTGAACGACAATTCAGTCGGAGGACTTTTCATGTAAGAAGAACCAATTTGGTTTCTTCCCCATACGGTTTCAACCACCTGGCCTGTCTGATCTGAGGTGAAGCGAGGGATCCGGCTCGAAGGACCAATTTGTCAAAGGAAAACACTTCAAAGACCAATGCACGTGAGGTTCAAGTAAAGCTTTCCTTTATTACTTGCAGCAAGGAGACAAAAGCATGTAGATACAAGATTTATCTAAAATATTGGTGTGCAATATGCCATTTTTATACATTTTTCTACAATGCCACACAGATAATGTTGCTATCACTACTGACGTAGCCGGACACAATTTCTATATGCTACATAGATAATGTTACTTCAGACTTCCTGCTGACACATATAGATTTGCAAAAACATTTGAGAAAAACAACCTGAAAAACATCCTGCTTGTCTTTGGGCCTTATTTTTAAGACCTCTTTCATTACTTAATTCTTTCATTGTACAGTTCTAATACATGTGTTACATTTTATCTGTTATTCAAGGTTTACTTCTAGCTTTAGCACAAGCAATGCTGACTACGGTTAAGTTCTCTAAACACCTATTGTATTATTTATCAGTGTTCTCTGCAGCTGGTCATTTTCACATGGCATAAACAGGAATAAATGTCTCTTTATTAAGTTTCACGGCATAAGCAAAATCACAGCTGCTCATACTTTTTTCATGACATAAACAGAATTGAAATGTCTCTATCAGATTCATGCAACATGAACAGAATAAATGTATTAACCCTTTTTAAGCCTATAATGTACTAAGCATGCATATTACTATTATGCATTTTCCTAACAATAATGTTTCATCTGTGTTGTCCATTTTCATTCTTCCTCAACTAATGGGGATCAGATCTAATCCTTGGATCTGACTCGGCCATTATACTAGTGCACGGCCTCCAACAAGCTCCCAAGATCCTTCTCTACCCATAATGCACCACCCCTAACATCTCTCAGATCGTGTTTGCAGCTTCTCAGGAAGACTGTAAAAGAAATACCGTAACCGGAGTTCATGAAGTGTCTCATTCCTCCAGAAGTCAGGTATGAAATATGGAGGGGGATGGTAGGTACGGAGTTGCGGAAGAATGAAAATGGACAACACAGATGGAATGTTATAAGTACATAACTTCTGTATCTGATGTTGTCAATTGTCATTCATTCCTCAACTAATGTGAACAGAGTCCCTGGCTACCTAAATTCCTAGGTGGAATCTAAGGAAGGATATTCCTGAGTCAAAAGTTTCTCTTTCTCTTGAGACCAGATCCAGTTTGTAATGACTGATAAAGTTATGAGGATTTGACCAAGTTGCAGCTGCACATATATCATCCATAGAAGCTCTAGACTGCAATACAGCAGAAGTAGCCATATATCTGGTTGAATGAACCTTTAATGGTTTTAGTAAGGGGAGATTCAATTTGTAATAGATAAAGGAGGTGCAATCTGTCAGCCATCTACCTAAAGTTACCTTTGTAACTGATTCATCCAATTTATTATGTGCAAAGGAAACAAACAGCTGATCTGTCCTTCTAATCTCTTTTGTTCTGTGTAGGTAGAAAAGTAATTCTCTGTGAACATCCAGTAAGTGCAGCATATATTCTCCTTTATTTCTAAACATTGGGAAGAATACTGGCAAGTTAATGGATTAGTTAATGTTGAATTCTAACACCACCTTGGGAAGGAAGGAAGCATTAGTACGTAACGTGACCCTATCCTTATGAGAAATCAGATGTGGAGGCTTAGAAGATAATGCTTGAAGTCCTGAAATTCTTCTAGCAGATGTAATTGCAACTAAAAAGACAGTTTTCCAGGTCATAAATTTTAGATCACATTTAGCTGTAAGTTCAAAGGGAGAATGTATTAAGGCTTGCAGTATCACATATAAATCTCATGGTGGTACAGGGTCTTTATAAGGGGATCTTAGCAGAAGAGTGCCTCTCAAAAAGGCTTTGCAAAGCTTACAGGAAACCAGGGAAGAATTTTGAAACCCCACATGAAAGTTAGAGATTGTTGCGAGTTTATTATTTTTATTTAACATGTGTTTACTGGGAAAATCTGACTAGGCAGTTGCCCTTTTTCAGCGGAGACCCAGGAGAAAAGCTCCAATGAAAAAGCAGCATAGATATATTATTTACATAATATTCATAGCTTATTACATAACAGTAAAACAAGCATTTACATACAATGGTTAGAACAAACTTAAAAAGAGTGTCATATGTTAGGTTGCCATGATATAAGTAGACGTTACATTTATATGATAAAAAAATGTTGAAATTGATAGTTAATAAGTGTAGTTATAGTGAAGAGTTATTGTACAGAACCTGTAGAACAGGACTGAAATAGCAGAGTAAAGGAATTACATAGGAGGGAAAATATGTGGTGGGAGCCGAGTGTTATGAGTGAAGAGTAAAGTGTTGGGTAAGGATAGAGAGGAAGCAGTAGAAGAAACAAGGAAAGGAGAACATGTGGTAATAAGAAGAAGGTGATTATATGGAAAGGAACGTAGAAGAAAGGTGAGTCAGAGGTAGTAGAATGGTAGGGCAAAGTAGATGTGAGGTATACTAGTTAAGGTAAGGAAGAAAAAAGGATGACAGCTATACTGACTGGAAAGAGAAGAACAGGCTAGTGAGAGTACTGAAGAGTATATCTGATGTTTAGGGGGTAGAGAAATATTGTTGTGAACTGCTAATGTTCAGGAAGAATGGAATTTAGCCAGGACTAGAACATGAGCAAAGCTAGGTGTTGATTAGGTGAGTCTTAAGTAGTTTTTTGAAGTGTGTGGGGCTAGCAGCAGTTAAGATGGGTTGAGGGATAGTGTTCCAAAATCTGGAGACATAGTTGGGGTAGAGGGTAACCCTGGCACTGTTGTTTGATTTTGTGACTTGTAGTAGAGATTTGTTTGAGGATCGAAGGACCCATTTGTTACAATAGGGTTGAAGTAGGTTTTGAAGTGTGGGCAGTTGTAAGTTGGGTATATGTTAAGTAGTTGGGTAATTCTAACCAGATGAGTTGTCATAGAGCAGTGCAATTTTGGAATCTGTGAGGGGAGTTTGTTGCAAATTTGGCTTTTTTGTTGTAGCAAGCTTTTAGTTTTGCTAAATCTGTTTTCTTTAGGTTGGTGAAAATTGGAGAGATGTAAAGTAGAGAGTAGGTAAGTTCTGGCAGTAGATTGTCTAGTAGAGTTGATGAGGTATGGTTTGATTTTAATTAGAGTTCCTAGTTTTATGTGTATCTTTTTAATGATCTGAGATAGATATTTATTGAATTTCATGTTGTTGTCAATTAGAATGTTGAACAGTTTTGTTTGAGACACAGTAGTTCTTATAGTATTGTTGGTTGAATAAATAAGAAGTGAGACTAGACAATCAAAGGATTTGATATGCCCAAAGAGCATTAGTTTAGTTTTGTTAGGCCTGAGAATTAGTTGTGAGTTAGAGAGCCAGGATTCTACAGCTGAGAAAGACAGTTGAGTTATTTCTTGGAGTTGTGGAAGGGAGAGTGCAGGTGAGAAGTAGTGTTGTCAGCATACTGTATGATAGAGGTGAGGCAGGTAGTAGTGTGAAGTTTATTGGTAAAAATACTGAAGAGAAGAGGACCTAAGATTGAGCCCTGGGAAACACCCATGGTGAGAGGCAACAGAGAGGAGAAATCTTGGTGCTGTTTAACAGCTTGTCGGTCAGATAGGTAGTTATGGAACCATGCGAGAGTTGAGTGGCTGAGATTTAGGGTTGAGAGTTCAGTGAGGAGTTTCTGATGGGAGATGGTATTGAACGTTTTAGACATGTCCAGGAAGACGAAAGATACTAGTTTACCTTCATTTCTGTATTGGTTGATTGTGTTTGTGAAATTTAGAAAGGCAGTTGTGGTACTATGATTGGGCCGGAAACCATGTTGAGTATTTGCTAGGAGATTATTACATAAGAGGTAGTTCATGAGTTGGGAATGAATACATTTTTCTAGTATTTTGGCTAGGAGAAATGAAATTGCTATTGTCCTGTAGTTAGGGAGTTCAGTAGAGGTCCCACCTTTATGTAGTGGGATGATGTAGGATATTTTCCAAATTATGTATTATGTATATCGCTGTGATAGAGTGATTAATTAGAATGGAGATAGGATAAGAGATGATGTCAGCTGCTAGTTTAAGGTATTCTGTGGGTAAGTTGTCAGCTGCTAGGATTGTAGGTTTATGTTTGTTGAGCATTTTTTTATGGGATTGGTTTGGATGGGTTTGAAGGAGAAGGTATTGATTGTTTCATTGGAGCCTGTTGGTATGGTTAAAGGAGCGTTGCTTTTGTTCTTAGTAAGTGATAGTATAGAATTAGTAAAGCATGTATTAAATTGTGTAGCAATATTGTCTGTATTTTTTGTAGTTGTTGGGGCGGGTGCCGAAGATTGGCCAGGTTGGAAAAGTTTTTTATAGCAGACCAGAATTTTTCTGGGTTGTTTTGGTGTTTTTGTTGGATGACACTATAGTATTTTTTTTGTCATTTTTGAACTAGATTTTCTTTTTTGTTTCTCAGATGTCGGTAGTATTCTAGGCTGACTTATTTTTTGTTGGTTTGCCATTGCGCCCAGGCTTTATCTCTAAATGTAGGCAATTGTTTGCTGTAAAAGTTTATTTACAGTGATTCCCAATGAATATGGGATATGATCTATTCAGGAACTTCTGAGGCAACACATGGATTTTGATGGCCCTACTATCTCACAAATCTGCTCATTATTTAGAATTATACTGAAGAATAACATCTTTGTTTATGGAACTGACCAGTATTGCCAAAAGCTATGCCAGTTTGGTCATGGCATATTGGGAAAATGAGTTTGTATTAAGTGAGCAGAATCATTGGCTGAGACACTTCGTCTTCTATGGTAGATTTGTTGATGACATATTTATTTTACGGAGAGGTAATAAAAATGAGCTATCAAGTTTTATGGAATACTTGGGGAGTACTACATCATTCTTGGAGTTTGATGTCAAGAGTTCCAACAAAGAAATAGACTTTTTGGATGTGACTGTCTTATTGGATGAAGATGGACAATTTAATAGACATCTCTAAAGGAAAGAATGTTGGAGAAATCATACTTTGCACAGAAGAAATATGCATCCCAAACATGTGTATCCACAAATAATAAATGGTCAGATGTTATGTGTATCTAGGCTTTGCACTGATGATGAAGTGCACCAACATGAATTAGACCAATTACAGAATGATTTACTGACCCGAGGCTATAAAGATCTTGAAATCTGAAGGGGAACCATGAAGATGAAGGCACAGAGAAATGACACAGGGAGACCTTATTTCTCAATTAGAAGAAAGGCTGATGTGGAAACACAAAATAGGGAACTGAGTGGCATGAGATGTTTAACACACAGTAGCGACACATCGGACATTTATGAAATTATTAGGAAGAATTGAAAGATTTTAACTTCAGATGATAACCTAAGACACATTGTTGGTGATGTTCCGAGATTCACTTTCAAGAATAAGTTGAATCTAAAGAGACTGTAATGTCACAAAGAAGATACTGTTCCACATACCCTTAAGATGGGCACTTTTCCATGTAGAAGTTGCAAAGCATGTACTTATAAAGACACAAGTAATTCTTACAAACATCCTGTAACTAGTAGGACATACAAATTAAAGGTGTATGTGGATTGTAATACTAAGAACATAGTATATGCAACTACTTGTAATAGCTGCCCAGGATTTTATGTTGGGAAAACCAATAGGCCTTTTAAGGAGAGGATTCTGCACCGTCTTAGTGATATTAGACTTAAGGTACAGACTAATGCTTTGTCATAGCATATTCAAAATTATCCTGGACATAAATTCTCCTTCCTAGCCTTGGAAAGAGTTCTAGATATATAAGAGGTGGAGATCTATCAAATAAAACTGAAGTCTTGGAAACACGCTGGATAGCTGATTTATAGGCAGACAAGAGCCCTGACCTTAATGGAGTGGTGCTTTTAAAACCTATATTGAAAAGCAGGACACTCAGCAGATGAATTAATTAGATAAGTAACAATATAAAAAAGGGAGGTGTTTTAGTGTGAACAGGATCAGATGAAGGCATAACCAAAAGAGCTCATCCTGTTTGTGAAGATTTACATCCTGTTTGAAGGATTTTATTTGTTCATTATTAAATTGTGCCGGTTTTATTTTGATTTTATCTGCAGAACATGCATTCCACTCTCTTCGTGGTGATATTCCAGTGCTTGTGTTTAATCTTCAGTCATTATTTTAGCACTGCAGTCTTCAGTGGTTAGTGTTTTTTTGTTTGTTCTACTTTTTAGTACAAGGTAGGAGAGTGGCAGCAGAGCAAATGAGAAGAGGTAGGGAATACTAGAACATCACAGTGATGTGCAGTAGCTGATTATAGGTTACAAAAATATTGCTGTAAAAGTTCTAAATGTGAAACATACATACATTTTTTATGGGCATTAGCTGTGCCACAAAGGTACTGCTGTTTGGTGAAGCCACTAAGCCTGTTCGCAATTAGGCATGGAGCTTGATGACTGTTTGAAATAAACTTAAAACCTGGGAAAGTAGGGGGAGAGAAGGAAAGTTAAGTTTGGTTGAATGGACCACAGTATCTGTTAAAAAAGATAGTAGTGGAGTGACATAGAGAGCTAATGAGCCAAGTAGGGAAGGAACAGTTTGAATAGTAATGGATGGATGTAGCTGAACCTTTAGTTGATGACCCAGCACCCTTATTAAACAAACTCACTAAAAATTCAAGAACAGAGTGAATTGGAGCAGAGAAGGGGTTTATCTGATTCTGCTCTGTCCAGTAAACAAACCTTTTCCATTTACTTCTGCAGAGTTTTCTAGTAGAAGGTTTATGTGAAGATAAAAGTATGGAAGAAATAGGGGAAGAAAACTTTGGTTGCCTGGCTATTAAAGGAATTGGAGAAACCACACTGTTTGTTTGAGATTTGAGATATCTGGGTGAACCATGCCTTATTGATGAGACAGAAGGTCTGGAATTGAATCTAGAATCCAAGGTGGATATAATAGGTTCATAGGTTCATACTAGGCTATCTGCCCTAGGGCATTTATAAGCCTAGCCAGAGTGTGTTTGGCTTTCGCCACCCATTTTAAATTAATTTTGCTATGCCCTTTTTCGAGGTTAGTATACTGTGCCTCTGTCTAACAGTGACACAGAAGTGATACCCGGGGTAAACCTACGATCTCCCATCCACTCATCAAGATTCCTCTTGAAGAGAGTCAATGAGGGACTCTGCCTAACCTGGACTGGGATTTTATTCCAGAGTGAAGGGAGCCTCTGGGTTATGAATCTGTCCCTCCAGCATGTCGTATTTATTTCAGTGCTGAGGTTCAAGTCCCTCGAGCGCGTAGCTCGATGGGATTTGGATTTTCTGAGGTGCAGCATGTCCATTAATTCCGGGTTGGACAGGGCTTTATATGTCAGGCACAGATCGCCTCTGAGCAGGCGGTATGCCACTGAGTAGAGCTGGAGTTTCTTTAACCGGGCAGCATATGGCATCTGTTTGAGCCCTTTGATCCTCTTGGTGAGGTACTTTTGGGGACTTTCCAGTTGCTGCAGGTGTCTGGTAAGGTACATCCCAAAAGGGGCATTGTACTCAATTACGGGCCTGATGAGGGATGAGTAAAGAGGCATGATGACCTCCCCTGATCTAGATGTGAATCCCTTCATGATTAGGTGGGCTATATAAAATGTTTTTCTAACCACTTTGGCCACGTGGTTGTCAAATGAGAAATTGCTATCAACTTGGGTCCCCAGGTCCCTAATTACTTCTTCTGTACTTAATGGATTACCACCTATGTGGTAATTTGTGGGCACTTTGTTTTTGCCAAAGGGGATGACTATACACATTTTGGAGTTTAGCTTGAGGCCATGGCTCTGGCACCAGTTGTCTGTTTCTATGAGGCCCTTTTGGAGGGTGCTTGTGTCAGCTGGAGAGTCGATTATGGTGCCCAGTTTGCAGTCATCTGCGAACTTGGTCAGCCACAGTCCTTCTGTGTTGGCCTGTACCTCTGAGAAATATATACCGAACAAGAGAGGTCCCAGGACTGAGCCTTGTGGAACGCCACTTGTAACTGGTTTGAAGTCTGACATGGCTCCAGCAATTCTAACCAAGTGTGTTCTGTCCTTGAGCCAGTTTGCAACCCATCTAATGACATAGGGGTTTATATTTAAGCTGCTGAGCTTATCTATAATGCCCGAGTAGGGTATTGTACCGAAGGCTTTTGCGAGGTCCAGGTAGGCTGTGTGGACCACCTTCCCCTCGTCAATGGCCTTGGTGACTGTTTCAAAAAAATCGACCAGGGTCAAGAGGTAGGATCTGCCCTTAACAAAGCTGAACTGGGTAGGATCTAGTGTGTGTAGGTCCCCATATCTTTATTTATGAGGTCCATGATGACCCTTTCCATAGCTTTGCAGACCAAGCTAGTCAGGCTTATGGGGCGATAGTTTCCAGGATCCGTTGAGGCACCACCTTTGTGGAGAGGGACCACTGTTGCTGTACGCCACTCTTTGGATACATATCCTGTAGTAAGGCTGAGATTGAACAGTAGTTTTATGTTTGGGTTTAGCTCTTCTTGGAGTTCATGTAGGACGCAGCCCGGGACACCGTCTGGTCCCATTGATGCTGTGTTTTTTGCTTTGGAGAGGGCGGCTCTTACCTGAGCATCTGAGATGTCAGGGGGGCAGCACTCTGCTGGGATAGATATTCGCCCTTTTGGTGGGGGGGGTTGTGCTGAACCTGTCAGCTAGGATGTTGGCAATGTCTGTGGGTTCGGTGTATTTTTTTTCATTTTGGACTAATTCTGAGCATATCTGGGAATTCCCACCCAGGTTCCTAACATAACTAAAGAAAGCCTTGTGATTATCCTTAGTGTTCTGTGCAATTTTTCGCTCGAAGCTGGCCTTAGACGATTTTATGAGTGCCCATAGTTTTTTGCTAATACTGATCAGAGATGCCTTCCCTTTTTGGGATTTTGCTCTATCATGAGGTAGCTTCCTCCTTCTATTGTATAGTTTGTTTATGGCTGGGGTCCACTAGACAGGACGTCTGCCTTTGGAGGATTGGGTCTTGGTTTTATTTGGGATTGCATGATCCATGCATTCCTGAAGGTGTTCATAGAATGCATTTATAAAGGATTCTGCGGTCTGGGCCGTATTTTCCACAGGCCCGGGGGCTTTGAAGGATTCCACCTCGGTTTTGAGGAGTGTGAAATTTGCTTTAGAGAAGTTTTTCACTGTGGTTTTCTGGGCAGGGGTGGGGTCGGGATGTGAATATCCAGTGAGATTAGTTTATGGTCTGATCTTACCAGTGAGGGATATACTTCTGGTCTGGAGCATAGAGTCCCCATGTTGGTGATGATCAGGTCCAGTATGTTTTTCCCTCTTGTGGGTGTGGTAACAAGTTGTTCTATAGCATCTGAGTTTATAAATTCTAGGAACCTTTGGGCTAGGGTGTTGGAGCTAGAGTAATGCTCCCAGTCTATGTTTGGGTAGTTGAAGTCGCCCAATATAATGGTGTTTGGAGAGACCTTCATATTTTCCAGTGTTCTCAGGAAGGCCGAGTGGGGTTCCTGGGTTTGGGAGGGTGGTCTGTAGCAGTCTATAAACTGGAAGGCAGTTTTACCCACTGCTAGTTGCACATGGATAGTCTCTGATGCTTCGTGCTGTGCCACCAACCTGGAGGTGTGGGTATCTTTGATGAATATTGATACTCCCCCTCCTTTTGTGGTTCGGTCCAAGTTTTGGGGCCGAGAAGCATGGTGTGAGGTATAACCTGGTAGTGCCGGGGTGCTCTCAGGAGCCTTGAACCAGGTTTCTGTTACTGCACAGATATCAGTGTTCTCCATGCTAAGGAGAGTTTCGAGTGCATGCATCTTGAGGTTTAGACTTCTGGCATTGAGTAGCATTACTCTTAGTTTCTTATCCCTTGTGATACCTATGGAGGTGGGTTTGTCTTTTGAGCCTTGCCTGAAAAGGGCACTATGGGGGTAGCAAGAGCCTTTGCCAATATCTGAAATCGCAGGGGTGACAGGTGCAAGCCGTCCCTAGCGAAGCATCGTGGCTTGTTGAGCATGTCATCCCAGGCTGACAGGCATTGGATCCCCTTTGAATGACACCAATACTTAAGCCAATTGTTGAAATTGATCATCTTGTCTTCATATTGTGGCTTCATTCTTGGTGAGGGTAAGCTGCTACTCAAGGTCAGGGTCATACCGGCCTGGGCTACATGCTCAGAGAGCTCCTCTATGTCTCTTTTCATGTAGTCCAGGGAGGTACATCTCAGGTCATTCACACCAGCATGGACAATGACTGAGTCATATTTGTACTTGCCTTGGAGTGACCTGAGTGCTTGTGTTATGCGGAGGATCCTAGCGCCCGACAGGCAGCTCACCGTGACCTTCTCCTTGTTCAGCCTGGTGAGTGGGACGTCAGTGTGCTAGACGATAGAGTCACCTATTACAAGTGTATTAGGTGTGTTGTTTAGCCTTAAGGGCTGTGACTGTTCGGCACACTGGCTTTGTGAGCTATGTGTTGCACGTGTTTTGTTTTGAGGTAGCAGTTGCTTGGGTGACTGCTTTGGAGGTCTCTGCTGCTTAGGCAGATTTTTATTTAGAGCCTCCGAGTATGTTTTTGTGTGTTTATGTGTTTGGTTTGCTATTTGGTTTGCTAATAGATACGGCCAAAGGAAGGGAAACCAAATCTGCTGAGGCCAGTAAGGTGCAATGAGGATGACTCTGCTCTTCAACTGAGCTGCTTTCTGAAGGAATTTGGGGATTAGGGGAATTGGAGGATAAGCATACAGAAGACCCGGTGGCCAGTTGTGGAGTAGAGTATCCCTTGGTGATTCCCCCTGTGTGGCGATCAGGGCAAAGTAGCGACTGCACTTGTTTAAGGGAGATGCAAAAAGATCACAGTAAGGCTGGCCCCACTGACTGAAAATAATTTTCAGAACTTTGTTGTTGAGAGACCACTCATGAGGTAATGAGATGGATCTGCTCAATTTGCCTGCTGTCATGTTGGATTTCCCCAAAATATGCATTGCTATTAGAAAGCTGTTGGAAGATATCACCCATTGCCACAATCTGAGGGCTTTCAGACACAGGGGTTAAGATCTAGTTCACCCTTGCTTGTTGATTTTCCAGACTACTGACATGTTGTCTGTCTGGACTGCAAATGTCCTGGGAGGAAGAGAGTCCTGGGATGCCTGCAATTCCAACAGCACCGCTCTCATCTTCAGAACATTGATATGCAAGTTGGCCTCTTTAGGGGACCAAATGCCTTGGACTGTTTTCCCCAGGAAGTGCCGTTCCCCTACCTAATCTGGGAAGCATCCGTGGTCACTATGGCCTTGGGCTGAGGGAGGATGAAAGGACAACCTTGCAGCAGTTGTGACTGCATCCACCAGGAAAGGTACCATTTGCATACCTGGTTTATTCTTATCTTCACTGATATAGGCTGAGAAGGCATTGTATTGTAAGTAGCCATTGTAGAATCCTCATGTGGAATCTTACTAAGGGAACTAAAATTATTGCCGCTAACATTGAAACTAGGGCTTGTAGAATCAGTCAGGCTGAAATCCTGGTACTGCAAATTGTTTTCCTGACCTGCATCCTTATTGTTTGCACTCTTGAAATTGGAAAAGAAGCCACCACAAATTGTGTGTTGAACACTGCTCCTATGAATTCTAGTGTCTGGGTTGGTTGTAAATGAGACTTGTTGTAATTTATGGTTATTCTGAGATATGAACAGGTATGTAACACCTGATCGTGAGCTTCTGTCAGTGGAGGCCTGCTTCAGATGGTAATGAGCCAGTCATCTAAATATGGAAACACCTGGAATCCTTGCAGTCTCAAGTAACCTACTACCACTGCCATGCACTTGGTGAACACCCTGGGGGCTGTAGTGAGACCAAAGGGCAGTGCTCTGAACTGATAGTGACTGCTCCCAGCCAGAAGCATAAGTACCTTCTGGATCATCTGTTCATCTTTATGTTACAGTACACATCCTGAAGGTCTTTCGAGCACATCCAGTCATCCTTCACCAGAAAGGGCAGAATGGACTGAACCATGACCATCCAGAATTTTGTGTGTCGAATTGACTTGTTCAGTACACTGAGATCCAAAACTGGTCTCCAGCCCCCTATTTTCTTTGGGACTAAAAAGAATCTTGAGTAAGTTCCGGATTCTATTTCATCTGGTGGGAACTCCTGGATGACTCTTTTTTCTAGCAGCTTTTGAATTTCTAGTGCTGTAGTTTCCTTTTGATTGGGTGGAAAATCAGGAAATTTTCTTGACGATGGAGGTAGAAAGGAAAAGGGAATTATATAATCTCTGGAAATAATTCTTCACACCCAACTGTCTTTTGTTATTTCTAGCCACGCTGTTTGGTGCAGAGATAAGCGACCCACGACTGTTACCAGTGATAGGCAATTGGGCCTCCATTCAGGTGCACTGAAAAGGTTTTTCAGAAAAGTAATCTTTAGACCCCCAGTTTTGCATGTCTCCTCCGTCTTCCATTATCATTCCCCCCTGCCTCTGGGGGAACTACCTCCATGTGTATCCCAGAAAGGACCCTGAGATTTTCTGAACCATATTTTTTGACCTCTCCGTTGATTCCTGGAAAAAGTTCTTTGAGGGGGTCAAAAAATGCATGCCCACTGCAGAGAGGGTCTTTCTGTTTTTTTCACACCTATTGAGGGTGTCCTTTACAGTGGAGCCAAACAAAGAAATGCCATCAAAAGAAGCACTGACAAACAAGGACTTGAAGGGCTGTGCAAAATTACACAGGCACATCCAGGCATGCCTCCTGATGGAAGTACCTGAATCCACAGTGCTTGAGGAACCTTCTGCAGCGTGTGAGATAAGCTTCATGGATGAATTAGATATAGCTTGTAGGGTAGCCAACTGAGAGACCACTGAAGATTGAGCCTCAGCAGTTCCGGTTCTAGAAAGAGATTTGAAAAGCTCTTTAATCAAATCTGAGTGCAAAACTCACTGAAACATAAACACGCATCCCAAATCTGTCTGTCTCCCTAGACTCTCTATTAGGAGGATGGATAGTGGAAATTTATTCTGCAAGTTCCTTTTTAATAGTCACCACCACAACTGTGGCATCAACTGGAACCCCTTTACTCCAATATTCCCAGCCTACTCGTGGAGCCAGAATCCGATTTGGTCTCTTGGGGATTGGCTCAATCATATCAAGTTCCTTCCATGCTCACCTGGAGATCAAATCAATACATTCATCAGGTGGCAGAGTAACCCAGGAGTTAGATGGGCTAGTAGCAAATGCTTCCATAAATACTAGTTCCTCAGGAGAAGGGTCTTGGGAAGACCAAATGAGCTTTGTATCATGCATACAGCTGCTGCACGGATCCAAAAGTCACAAAATACAACCAAAACACAAGTGAGCCATCAGAAAGTGTGGAAATCCCATTTAATGAAGTAAATGCATTATAACATAGGTAGAGGGGATAAAAGAACCCTGCTACCTGCCCCAAACCGGTTTTGGCTATAGTAGCCTTCTTCAGTGAGAAAAACATAGTCATAAATGCATACATACAGTTATATACATCATACAAATGCTGTTCATTGGTCCAAAAGAACCCTGCTATCTGCCCCAAACTGGTTTTGGCTATAGTAGCCTTCTTCAGTGAGAAAAACATAGTCATAAATGCATACATACAGTTATATACATCATACAAATGCTGTTCATTGGTCCCTCATAAATGGTCATTAAGTCCAGGTGGAAACAATGCTCCTAACTTAATAATCCATTTACGTTCCTTGAAATTGAGTATATTATGCCATCCTAATTTCTCCCTACATTTACCAACAATGCAGTCAGTAATAGTAAAATGAGAAGATGCAGTATTATGTTTGCACACGTTTATATAAAGCATTTGTGGACCGTTTATTTTTGATATCACTAATGTACTCCCCAATTCTAAGACGAAAGGGTCTAGATGTTTGGCCCACATAGAATGAGGAACAAGAACAAGTGACTAAGTAAACTACCCACTCTGTACTACTGTTATCCCAGAACTTAATATTAAAACTATAGATGTGTTCTGGCTACTAAATTCCTTGGTTTTATTAACCCTAAAACAGTGGGTACAGTGTCCACATGGCATACAACCCATATGTGGGTCTCCTGTTAGTGTCCGTTGAGTGGGGGCCATTAATTTCTGCTCCACCCTCTTATAGTAACTAAAGAGGGAGCCTAATGTATGACCTCTCCTAAAGGAAAAAGAACATCTATTACCCAAAAATGGGTATAATCTTTCTTCGTACAAAAGTATGTTCCAGTGTCTATTAATGATGTTCATAAACCCCTGTGTGTTGCATCAATATGTTGTCACCAAACGAACCCGTGAGCTAGAAGAGCCCATTGGCTTCTCCTTATATTGGAGAAGTTTGGTTCTATCCTGGGTAGAAGCCCAGTGATAAGCAGAACTAACCACCCCAGATTTGTAACCCCTCTCTCAAAACTGTTGTATTAGGTCATCCCTGGTGTCCTCAAAGGACTCCTGGCTGGAGCAAATTCTTTTGACCCGGAGAAACTGAGATTTGGGGATATTTTGAATGATATGTTGGAGGTGGAAGCTGGTGGCATGAAGGAATGAATTATATTCGGGGAATTTCCTATACACCCATGATCCTAGAGTATCATCAGGATTCCTACTAACTTCCACATCAAGAAAAACAATCTTTGACCTATGGAAATTTACTTTAAATTCGATCCTCCATTTATTATCATTAAGATAACCAATAAATTCATGCAGATAAATATCATCCAACTTCCACACCACCCAGCAATCATCGAGGTATCTCCGCCAAATATCTATTTCCTCAATATATAGATTGTGACTTGAGTCATAGATAAGTTCCTCCTCATTGTAGGCCATAAACAGGTCAGCATAAATGGGTGCCTTTGACCTGCCAAAAGCATTGGTCCTGAAAATAAAACACATTGCTAGTCAGGACATACTCAGCCAGGCACACTAAAAATGTATTAAAGCCCGGTTGATATAATCCTGATTTCCCCAGCCAGTATTCCAAAGCAAGTAAACCTGCCCAATGTGGGATATTCATATAGAGAGAGGTAACATCCAGGGTACACAGTAACCAATGTGGTTCCAATTGCATATCTGATATAATATCAAGGAATTGTGTAGTGTCTTGAATTCATGCCCACACCATAGGTAGTAATGAATCTAACCAGGAATCTCATGAGTTTAAATTCCAAAGATCAACCTTTATGCCATCCATGTCACAGATAGTATCTATCTTTCAGGCAAATGTTCTCAAAGATTTACATTGTAACCTTCAGGAATTTTAACACTCCCGTAATAATCTTACTAAGGAGGAGGAACAATGCATAGAGACCCTTAGGAACAATAAGGAGATTATTTTGCCAGCTGATAAGGTTGGTGCGACAGTGGTTCAGGATTGGGTTGATTAAAATGCAGAGGCACTGAGGCAACTTAGGGATGGTAGGTACTATATGGCCATGCCCCTGGATCCAGCTAATCATCTTAAGACCAAAATTGATTTTTTTTCAAATAGTACGTCAAGTATTCCGAAAGTGGTTCAGTGATGGATCCCTGCCCTAATACAATAGGCCTACCAGGAGGACATTTAGCATTCTTATGTATTTTAGGCAATAGATAAAAGTATTGTTTATTTGGGGATGATACCGTCAAATGATGTATATCTGAATTGGTAATAATGCCCTCTTCCCTAGCCTTAGTAAAAAAAAAAATCAATTTTGGTCTTAAGATGATTAGCTGGATCCAGGGGCATGGCCATATAGTACCTACCATCCCTAAGTTGCCTCAGTGCCTCTGCATTTTAATCAACCCAATCCTGAACCACTGTCGCACCAACCTTATCAGCTGGTAAAATAATCTCCTTATTGTTCCTAAGGGTCTCTATGCATTGTTCCTCCTCCTTAGTAAGATTATTACGGGAGTGTTAAAATTCCTGAAGGTTACAATGTAAATCTTTGAGAACATTTGCCTGAAAGATAGATACTATCTGTGACATGGATGGCATAAAGGTTGATCTTTGGAATTTAAACTCATGAGATTCCTGGTTAGATTCATTATCAAAAAACAATTTAAGATTCAACAGGCGAAAAAAATCAACCACATCCTGTGCTAAAGTGTACTCTGGAACAAAAAAGCCGGGGTCAAAATTAAGTCCTTTGTTCAGAACTTGTTTTAGGGTTAATAAAACCAAGGAATTTAGTAGCCAGAACACATCTATAGTTTTTAATATTAAGTTCTGGGCTAACTGTAGTACAGAGTGGGTAGTTTACTTAGTCACTTGTTCTTGCTCCTCATTCTATGTGGGCCAAACATCTAGACCCTTTCGTCTTAGAATTGGGGAGCACATTAGTGATATCAAAAATAAACGGTCCACAAATGCTTTATATAAACATGTGTGCGAACATAATACTGCATCTTTTCGTTTTACTATTATTGACTGCACTGTTGGTAAATGTAGGGACAAATTAGGATGGCATAATGTACTCAATTTCAAGGAACGTAAATGGATTATTAAGTTAGGAGCATTGTTTCCACCTGGACTTAATGACCATTTATGAGGGACCAATGAACAGCATTTGTATGATGTATATAATTGTATGTATGCATTTGTGACTATGTTTTTCTCACTGAAGAAGGCTACTATAGCCAAAACTGGTTTGGGGCAGGTAGCAGGGTTCTTTTATCCCCTCTATCTATGTTGTAATGCATTTACTTCATTAAATGAGATTTCCACACTTTCTGCTGGCTCACTTGTGTTTTGGTTGTATCTTGGGAAGACCAACCATGCTTCTGCTTAAGGATCTCAAGAATGTCTCCAAATGAGTTGTCATCAGGTGGGGATTTTGGGGACTCCTGTCCTTCATCAAAATTAGTTTACTCAGTGACTGACTCTTGAGGAGAATCCAAGTGCCTTCTTTTGCACCTTCTCTTCCTAGGGACTTCCTTGGTGGTGTGGTCCAATGAAGTTTAAAATACCCTACTGGGTAGACTGGAAGCTTTGGGCTGGCTGTCCCTGTGGGGTAGAATGCTGAGGATCACTGTGCAAAGTCATCAGAGAAGTAGAGGGTGGATCTGAGGCGAGAAGGACCCATCTGACCTGCTGGAGCAGAGAGCACTCTCTTCACAACTTCAAAGGCAGGCCACTCTGGGGAGAAGGAAGTCAACAGAGCTGTGAAAGGAAGTTTCTGGCTTGTCACACCCCGCTGCCCCAAGAGCAATCCACCAGAGGCGGAAGTCAGGACCAAGCTTTCCAGTGCTGAAGCTCTGAGAGAAAAAGACATCTCCAAAAACCTTGTAGTTGACTCCATCCTCTCAGATCCAACAGGGACGCTTCATTTCCGAGAGTCATCTGGTCTGAGGATGTCAGGCCCAGTGCACTCAGAACAATAGTCACATCCGAAGATGATGCTGTCTTCAGATCTGACCCAGAACACTTGGATCCGAGGACTTTAAAACCACAGGCTGGATTAGAAAAGGAGCTGATATCAGTGGAGTGGTAGATGGTCAGACTTTCTGACCTGAAGGGATAGGAAGTGAGAGAACTCTCTTCCGAATTTGCTCCATGAAGAACTTCTTCATCATCCTCTCCACATCTGCTTCAGTGAGACTCATAAAGGACTGAGAGGATACCAGGGATTGTGATTTGGAGTGCCTCTCTAAACAGGGAGAGGGCACCCTGGAAGGAACTGGATCCAGGCTTGGTAAATAGGCAGCCCTTGGTAAAGGCTTTGGATCTGAGAATGTAGGATCCAAAATCTGTTTGATCGGATCCGAGGGTGTAGGATCCAAAATATGTTTTATTGGATCTGATGATGGTTGGACCGTAAGTAATGTTGGATCTAGTTTTTCTTTCTTTTTCCTCAGTTTAGAAGAAATAGAGGCTGGAGAATCGGACAGTTTCGACCTTTTCAAAGAGTATTTGGATTTTTGTTTGGGGGATTGAACCCCAAAAATGGCTTCAGAAAAGGAGGTTGGTAACAAGCCCTTTAAAATCAATTTGTTCCTCCTGTCAGCAAGAGCTCAGGGGTTGAACCCATGACAAATACTACAATCCTGATTTAGATGATCAGGACCCAAGCAGTAAACAGAGATATTGTGGGCATCAGAATATGGCATCTTATACCCACTCTTCTCACACCTTTTAAATCCCATTGGACCTTTTTCAGACATTCTCTAAAAGGAAGTTAAGTAACAGAAGGAAAGAAAGGTAAAGTAAACTTTTTTATATAAGTAGAAAGAAAGGAGAAGTTAAATACCAACAATGGTATGCAAGAGCTGCAATAAACTTGTAGAGTAACCAGAGAATAGATTCGGTAGGATCGGTCTACCCACAATGGTAGGGAAGGTTGCATTAAAAGTTTATAGAAGGGAAAGGTAGAGTGACTTAAAAATAGAATTAACTATTAAAGAGTAAAGGAATAGTCAAAATAAAAATTTTAGTGAAGAAAAACCCAAAAGAATTACTTATCGTCTAGTGACTGCTCAAGAGTTGAAGGCAACCACGTCTAGACATGAAAGAGGCAAACAAAATCTGAAGGATGTTAGGGGTGGTGCATTATGGGTAGGGAAGGAGCTCAAGAGCTTGTTGGAGGCCACAAGCTAGTATAATGGCCGAGTTGGATCCGAGGATCAGAGTTGATCCCATTTGTTGAGGAATGGATGAAAATTGACAACATCAGATCACAGATTATGTCACAGCATGATGGAACAATAAGTGCCCCAAATAAGAAGAAAGAAGAGAAGCTGGGTACATCTGAAAAAGAAATATGGGCATGGGAAAGAAAAAAGAGATTTAATATGGTGCAATATTTATGCAAAGGAGAAAGCAAAATTAATCAATACAAAAAAAAAATATTTTAAGAGAAATACAGGCAAAGGCATCCAAATATGGACAGTTTTACAATACAAAAAATAAGAAAACAAAGGGGAAAAGTAGAAAAGAGGATTAGTAATGGAGAAGTTAAAGAAACAGAAACTGAAGTTATGGCTTTACCCGTAAAGTGAAGGATTTAGTGTAGAAAATCTAACTCTGATAACATCACAGCATTATAGAATAATGAATCCCTAAATTAAGGAGAAACCAGTGGAGCAGTAAGCATCTCATCAGTTGTCCTATGAAGATACTTTGTTACACACACATTAGTCCAGGCCACCACAGCTGAGAAATGAATAAAACTTTTAATAAAAACAGGCAAACATAACAAAACGGTAGTTATGATTAGCTCTTTCAGGCTACTGCCCTTCATCAGATCTAACTCTTAAAAATTGTTCTTCAAGTTAAAAAGCAAAGTCAATCAATAGGTTCCTCATATCAGCTGTACTCAATCAAATCCTAAGAGCAAGACCTACTCCCCTTTTGGATGAGTTTCAAAGGAATGATATTATTCAGTCCTGAAAAAATATCTGCACGCGTAATTCAGTGATCCATCGTATATTTTCCTTTTCAGTACGATCACGTATATCACCACCTCTTATTCCAGTAGAAACAAGCTCTAAAGTCATAAAGGTAAAACTGTGTGTAAGAAAATCAGTGATGTGTTTATACAATGCATTTCTAACCTCACATCATCTTATACAGCCAATATGTTGCAAAATCCTTTCTTTTAATATACTGTTGGTCTTGCCAACATAAAAACATTGGCAAGGTTTACAGACAGCAAGACAAACCACATTTTTTGACCTGCAATTGGCATAAATCCATAATTAAAAATTCTCTTTGGTACTAGATGCACAAAGCTTTTTTCTTGATTGATATAGACACATGCTTTGCAATTTCCACAGGCATAAGCTCCAACTTTTGATAAAGTAAATGGTAAAGTCATAGAGGGTTTAACATCCCTACAGAACAATCTTTTTAAATTCACATTATTCCTGAAGGAAAAGAGGGGATGTGAACTGGCCAGCCCTTTCAAGCCCACATTCATTGTCAAGATCTTCCAATTATCTCTAATGACTTGAAAAATATGTTCAACTCTGTTATTATATTTCAACATGACTTTCGGATATGTGGATCTCGCATCCTTTTTACTCTCTTCTCATTCCCTTGTTTTTTCTGAACCATGGCTTCCCAGGTTCTTTTCTGATATCTTTCATATTGGCACTCATCGAGGCTAAGTCCTCTCCTTTGTAGCCTCTATCATGAACATGTTTTTGGAGCTGTTATACTTCTTTCTGAAAAACATGTTCTTCAGTACGTAGTCTGGATGTCCTCAGTAACTGACCTTTAATTAAGTTGGGAAAGATATGTCAAGAATGCATACTGTCCTTTTTTAACTTGGTATTCTTCTAGCATTCCTTTTTATCAGGTCGAGTGCACACTTTTGAGGAAGCATCCTTGAAGATCTTGACGTCCAAAAAAAGCAATCTACATGTCCAAAATACTAGAGGTAAACCGTAAAAATTCTGTACTCCCTTCTAAATAATGGACAAATTCCTGAAGTTTATAGGTGTGCCTGACCACAAAAGGAAAATAACATCCACAAAACGCTGGTAGAAAAGGACGAGAGGTTTCCATCTATGATCAGCAAAGATAACTTCATCTTCCCAGTTGGCCATGGAGTCCTCATAGCAACGCTCCAACATTATGAATAATAATGCCCATGGATGATAGATTATGTTCCAATATTAACCTCAAAAAAGCACATATTCGACCCGTCATTACACAATCCCAATTTGCTTTGTTGGATAGAAAGTTATGCATTGCCATTAAACCATACTCATTCAGAATTACAATAAATAAACTATTTACATCCAATGTAACAAGATAAAAAACTCTGGTCTAGTAGTTGTCCCTCTGTATGATATGAAAGCCTCTGTAGGAACTCTGCTGTGTCTTTCAAAATAGAAGGAGCTAGATGTAAAACCTTTTTTAATTGATGTGCAACCCAGATGAAAATATATTCCGTAATTTTGGAGCCTTCAGCAGGAAACCAGTACAAACGTTTAGCTGGAGTTGCACAGCAAGGGAAGGAACAGGAAACCGTGCAACTCTTGATGCAGTCAATGTTAATGAGTCATAGGTCAGTGAGTTCCCATATGGAAGAGCAACAGATAATACAGGGTGAAGCTGAAGAGAGTATTGCACAGGAGGATTTTCTGAAACTTTCTTTAGAATGCCCGCAGGTAATGGAGAACAAAGAATGTGCCCATAGTTTAGAAAAAAATGATCTAAGGGAAGAATTGTTTGATTTAATAGGGATGGATAGACACACTAAGATCAATGAAAGTAATAGTCTACAGAAAGTTAATAAGACCCAAAATGTTAGAAGTTTGATAAAACAAATGAACACAGTAGTCAAGACTGTTCATAGAAAGTCATGTAACATAACAGAAGTAAATAGGATATATTACTGTGTAGCTAAATTAATAACAGATAAAGCCTTACCACAAAAACACAGGGCAGTAAGGAAAAGGAAGAGGAGAAATCACATGCCATCATGGAAGTATCAAATAGAGGAAACTATAAAGCAATTAAGACAAGAAGTGTTGCTGTTAGAAGAATACAGAAGAGGGAACAGATCAACAAAAGTACTCAAAAAGATAGATGTGAAAAAAAGCAATGTGCAGTATCAGAATAGACCAGGCTCTATCATACACTATTGCAAATAATAAACTAAAGCTTTCAGCACAGGCAGAAAAACCTAGAAGGTATGCAGATAAATATAAAGGAAAAGTACAAAATAAGCAATTTATTGATGATCCAAGGAAGTTTTATCGAGAATTATGAAACAAGGCAAAAGGAATAGAAACACCACAAAAAAGAAGAAATATACACATTTCAGAGAAAATCTATGAAGATCCTGTGGAACATTACAAAGATGCTGAATGAATAGAAAAAGTGAAAGAAATAATAATAAGTTCAAATACACGGGATAGGAAATGGGATAAAGTAATGGCTGGAGAAATTGGAACAAAATGAAGAAAAGCTCCTAACTAGAAAACCCCAGGCCCAGATGCAATACTTAACTTCTGGCTAAAAGTATTAACATCGTAACATAAAGATTTAGCTATGAGTAAGAACTATTTATATGCATACCATAAATAGACGCCGACCTGGTTAACAACAGGAAAAACGATACTCCTCTTTAAGGCCAAACCTGAAAGATATCGCAGACCAATAACTTGCTTTGGAACAATGTATAAATTATACACTGGAATTGATGCTGTCAGAGTTTATAGTCATTTAGAAGAAAACCCAGTCAAGGCAATAGAATAAAAGAGTAACAAGAGAAACTCATATGGAACAAAGGATAATTTATTGTTAAATAAAGTCATAATGGAGAATTGTAAAAGGAAAACTCTAAGTATGACATGGATAGACTACAAAAAAGTATTTGACAGCTTCTCACATTCATAGATAAAAGAGTGCTAACAATTGTATAAGATATGGGTCTACTTCACATGACTGAAAACTTAAAATACTGAATTTCATTTCACTGAGACCACAATGCCTAATTTTCAAAATACTGAGAACTCATTTGACTTGCGTCTCATTATATTGAGAGTTTGCAATGCTGAATTTCAAAATACTGAATTTTAAGCCATACACATGATGTGTGTTTCCCTTTATCTGTGACTTGCTTGTGATAAAAAAAGCATTACTGTAACCTAAAGTGCTGAGTGTCAGAATACCAACAGTAGCGTAGAAAGTAGTGTTGTGTTTCTAAATGCAGGTATGTCTCTTTACATTTTTATGGGAAGTATCTAAAGTAATATGGCAGACATTTTGTGTGCTCTTGGCAGTAGTGGCAGTGTGTACAGTACTGTAATAAGTAAAAGGTATATGCCATTTTCTCCACTACAGTGTGATCCTGGAGTTAGTCTATATAGTTGAGGGGGTATGTGGGGGTGTAGCCCCCACCTAGTTTGGTTTTATATCATCTGATTTTTGTTAAGAGGGTAAGTAAGTAGTTTTTAATTTTGATAACAATTAGTCATTGGTATTTTATATCATCCAGTTTCTGTTAAGAGGGTAAGTAAGTAGTTTGTAAGTTTTGGAAAGATTTAGTCGTTGGTGTTGTAAGTGGGTATGTTTATGGCTTAAAATTCAGTATTTTGAAATTCAGCATTGTAAGCTTTCAGTAAAATGAGACTCAGTCAAATGAGTTTTCAGTATTTTGAATATTAGGTATTGTGGTCTCAGTCAAATGAAATTCAGTATTTTGAGTTTTCAGTCATGTTAGTTTTCAGTCATGTGAAGTAGATAGTGGCCACGGTGGTACAGCAGTTAGCATTGTCACCTCACAGCAAGAGGTTCTCCCGTTCGATTCTAGGCTGGAGCGTCTTCTGTGTGTAGTCTGCATGTCCTCCCCACAGTCGAGTGACGTTTAATGACATGCAGATAGGTGCGTGCATGAATGGGTGTGCCTTCCTTGAAGGCTGGGAGTCTGGCTGGCAACTTGGCACCGTAAAAATCACAAAAAAACTCCTGGAAAAACCTCATGTTGATCAGGATCTAATGCAGGAATTTTTAAGAAGAGGTGAACTTAAACCAAAAGACAAAAGGTTAATATTGGTGGCCCAGGATAGTGGACTGCACACACATTGGTTTAAAAAGTCCATTGAACATGTCAGAAATAGGCACATGTAGGTTAATATTGAAGTAGCGAGAAGCATTGGAAACATGAGTCACAAAGCATTATAGAAAATGATGAAGTTTATATCACATGGGATCATCCATTGCCAACAGTTCAAAGATAGATCTGAGAAAACCAAATGTAGTAGTCCAAGAAAAGAAGATAAATATAGCATTGATCATTGATATTGCTACACCCAGTGATTACAATCTTTTACACACAGAGAGACACAAAGTAATAAAATACCAGGATTTGCAGGCAGAAACACAGACAATGTAGAAGAAGGATACCCACAATGTTCCAATAGTAGTAGCAGCAATGGGTCTCATAAAAAAAAATAAGGTCATATTTAGATATGTTACCAATACATGTAACTCAGTGTGAACTGCAGAAGGAGTCAGTTCTTGGCACATACTGGTGCTGCTAAGAGCACATTTGGTTAACATCAAAAATTGAAACAATACTAATTTCAAGAACTTTAATCATACTTTGACTCTGGAAGGGTCAATTCCCATCATGGTATCAGAAACCCAAAAGTCTTGGAGAAATTAAAAAAATGGAAGATATAGCAAATTTACTGGTCAATACATTTAGCTGTAACCCCCCCCCCCCATCACTCCAGTTACTTCTCAAGAAATATCTTCTACAGTTTCTCCCTCACCTATCAGTAAAGAAGAGGTCCTCACTTCAATCTCCAAAGCTAAAAGCTCTACAACAATAGGTTTTGATACTATCCCAGGATGCCTCCTAAATAACTTGAAACATGGCCTGTCATGCCCCCTAGACTAATCTGTTCAACTACAGATTCCAGACAGGTTTCATCCCAAGGGAATGGCAGACTGCAATGGTCACACCTCTATACAAAGGGGGACCATCAACAGACCCAGGGTACTACAAACTCATTGGTTTGACTAGTCTTATAGGCAAAGCCATGGGAAGAATTATTAGGATGGGGTAATCCACCTTTTTGGAGGAGGGACATGGGAAAAGGATATATATAGTATAGATATAATCCGTCATATCCAGTGAATTTTTGCATGATGGCTATCCCCATGGTTAGGTAGAGGGAAAGGTGGTCCCTAACTGCCTTCAGAGGGGAGCAGATAGGCAACCATTCAGGGACAATGAGGCCACCTGTTAGAGAAAGGCCCTCAGTATCCCTGGTTCTGCAGATGTCCATGACCTCTGGGTCTGTATCCTTTAAATGGGCCGCTTTTGCTGCAACCACACCCATCAGAGGTGGATTCAAAGGGTTGATGTCAGAATTTTCTAAACCATAGGGATTTGGACCCCTACTGGTTCTTGCTGTAAGATCACTGGGGGGTTCTTAAATTTAACACCTGTGGCAGACAGTGCTTTTCCTTCTTTGCACCTCTGTATTCTCTTTCCGATTGATGGACCAGACAAAGAAGATCTGTCATAAGGTGTACTAGAAAAGATGCTTTGAAACTGTAGGTAAAATTGCAAAGGCAAATGCCCTCTGCTGCATTATGTAAAAGCTGCATGGTGAGGTTGGTTGTATTAAACACAGTACCCAGGATGGTCTCTAGTTGTTTTCTAGAGCCAGAAGCAGGCAGCCTTTTTAGAGAGGCTGTAGCCTGTTCAGCTAGATCACTATGAAACTAGATCATGTGAGTGGCATTGTTCAAAGCCCTTGGAGCAAACATGGCTGAAGCCCAAGTTTGCTTCCTCATTCTGTTCTTTACCAGTAACTCATTTTTTTTTTTTTTTTTGTTTGGGTAGATGGATAGAAGCTGTATCATCTGTTAGCTTTTTCTTGGTGGCCATTACCACAATTATGGAATCCACAAAAGGATTCTTGGACCAGAAGAGCCTATCCTTGAACAGCTGTTTTATTTTGTCAAGCTTAATAGGCATACTCTCCATAGACCTGTTCTCTTGCCATGCCGTCATGGAGGCCAGGTCAGTAAGGAAGTCCACAGGAGAGTCCATCTAAGAAATGGAGAGAATTAAAACATACTTTTCAAAAAGCACCTGCTCATCCATCCTGATAGAGTGGATCTGTGGAGTAATTTCCCCTCTGACACATGAGTTCCAAGACTTCAATGAAGTTGAGGTCCACTGGAGGGGATTGTGGAGATTCCTTTTAGTCATCAAAGTCAACATTCAAAGTGACTGACCCATCCAGAAAGTCAGTGAGTCACCTCCTGCGTGTCCTCTTCCATTGAACTTCAGATGATGGTTAATCTGAGTCATCAGAGGACTGTCCCTGTGTCTGAACAAGCTCTGTTGAGGACATTTGTTTTGACTGTAACCCTGGGAAGCATGAGAGGGTCGAGACAAAGAAAGGTGTCCAAGGGATGGGCTGACATGGATGGAATCCATGTAGCTATTCTAGGTTGAGATCCTCTCTATTACCTTAAATGCTGACCTATGTCCTCCTCATCCAAAGAGCCTCCATCAAGAACAGGCACTGTTCCCTCCAAAGAAGAAACAGGCTGCCTTGATGAAGGTATCCCTGAAGCAGACATTGCTGATAGAACTGAGGAAGATATAAAAACTATTGTCTTGATGAACAATGACTCCGACACCAAAAAAGAAACCATATGTGATGGATCCAAATATGGACCCAAAGTATTAACAACAAGGCATCCTTCCCAAGAGTCACTCAAAGCCAAAGACCTCAGAGAAGAGTGGATTGGACTAGAAGGCTTCAGAGCTGAAGACAGGAGTTTGCTCAGTGCTAATGACACTGGCTCCAGACTGGAGATTGGCTCCATCAATGGATCTAGGGGGTTGAATTGAGGAAGTATTAAGCAAAGGAGAAGCTGGAATAGCCCATTCCACTCTAGGAGTGGAGGGGGAAGGGAGAACAGCCATATCAATCTGTGTCTTAATAAACCCCTCATTGTACGATCCAATTCTAAGTCAGATGATGAAGTTCTGAGATACCTGTGGGACTTAAAGAATGATTGAGATGAGATCCAAGAAGGGGAATTTTGGAAGTTCTCTCTCCAAGGAGGTTCCTTGCACTGCAGGCCTGGGAGATTTAACTTCAATGATGATGGGTTCCAACATTGGAGCTGACATCAGGACATAGACGGAATTGAAGAATCAGTCTGTTTTAGTGTCACAATTATTAACAGGTTGCATATTAGGGGACTTATACGACTTTCTTTTCTTCAGATCTCCCCTACTCCTGGATTTATTTCTATTCTTGTATGGCCATGTTTATCCTTAAGGTGCTTGTCTGCCTCAGAATATTCTCCTGTTTGATAAGGCACATTATCTGAAGGCCTTACAGATAGTACAGTCAGTGATAAGATGCTCTGCAGCCAGACAAAGTGCACACTAGTTGTTCACTTCTTGGGGATGAGGACTTTCCCTTTTCTTTATCTTTATTTGTTTTCTTATGTATGACAGGAAGTCCTAGTGCCCATGCTCTGACAGAATGAAAGAAAGGAGAACAAGGAAGGGAAATGAGAGGTCTAAACTGACTAAAGTCAAAAGGGAGACTAATATATGTAGAAAATTGTCAAAAAATAGAAAAATACAATATTTTTATCACAAATATAAAAGGTGGAGCCCTTAACTTGAGGGAAAGATCATAACCACATCTGAACGCTAATGTGGTAAATGAGATCTGAGGCAGCTTCACATGACTAGGTGCATTGCTGGAAGGGAGACTAGAGCACTAGTTTTGCCAAGTTGGATCCTACAAGTTACTATTGGAGCAAACAGTTAGATTAGACAGATGAGACGAATATGATCCTGACCAGAAATATTCTTGGTTTGCAATTCATTTATAATTTTAATAATAATTATAATAATAATAATAATAAAACAAGATATTTTTACAGCAACATATAAAAGATGACCATAAGGAAATAATATATAACATTATTATAATTATTATTACATTATTTTTGTACTGATGCCCATGCAATGGACACCTATTCATTACCATTTAGACTTAATCATGGTATGATTATCTTTTAACCGACATAACTATATCAGCAAACTAAAACAATTAACCAACATATTTAACTAACAGTTTTTACTCATCTTATATAATCAAACTTCATATAACAGTAGTAACTAAAACCGTAGTACAAACAATAAATAAAAATATGTTAGTAATTAAAGCACAAGACCATACTGGTTGATCCCTAACTCCTCTGCCCCTTCATTAGAAAGTACAGTGCTCCATCAGCTTCACAATATCCTCATTTTTTCCTTCTAATTATTGTTTTTATGTAATTGTCATTTAAAGAACCTTTTCATTCTTAGTTATGTGCATTTGTCTGTCATACCCCGCAAGAATAAACTCCGCAGTGTGCAAGTTATTTAATGCTGATGGAGACAAAACTCTCACATGTAAATAACAAGCAGGTTGTCAGTAACGCACAACATAACATTAAAGCTATCACACACAGCTCAGACCAAACACATAGACCTACATATGCTGAGGCTCTTAAATGTAACCTACCTAAACCACAAAGGCCTCCTAAATGTAACCTAAGGAAACAGGTATCCTCAGGAACTTCACAGACACACAACACGACAACACCTACCTTGAAACATATATCAAGGAGTCACAGTGTCTCAGTACTAAAACTCACAAGTCAAACCGCTACACAATCCAACATCCTATTCATAGATGACTCCACTATGAAACACACTGATGCACCACTCACCAAGATGTGCAAGAAGAAGGTCACAGTCAGTTGCCTCTTAGGTGCCAGGATTTGCCACATCATACAGGAGCTCAAGTTCATGCATCAACAAGTACATATATGACACAGCAGTAGTACATGTGATTGTGAATAACTTGAAATGTACCTCTATGGACAATATGAAGAGAGACATGATGGAGCTCTGGGAATATGTGTCCAAGGCAGGTATGAACCTAGCCATGAGCAACATTTTACCATCACCAATAATGATGTTGCAAAACAAAGAAAAGATTATTGGTTTCAACAATTGGCTTAGTTACTGGTGTCATTCAAAGTGGGGTCAAATATATATCAGGTTGGGAGAAGATGATAAACAGTCCTAACTGCTTTGCTGGGATGGCCTGCACCTATCATCTCAAGGCTTTTGTATATTGGCTAAAGAATTTGTCTTCCCTCATAGTGCCATTTTAAGCAATAAAGTCCTCAAAAGTTTCCAACACAACAAAACAGAATCCATATAGGTTTATAGGTTCATAGGTTGGTACTGGGCTATCTGCCCAAAGGCATATATTAGCCCAGCCACATTGTGCAGTATTCACCGACCCTTTAGTAGTTCCTTAGACCCTTGTGCTAGCAGCTAGTACCCTTGGCCCCTATCTAGTAGTGCTGTTGGTGTGATCCCCGGTGTGAACTTTCTGTTACCCATCCATTCATCAAGGTTCCTCTTGAAGAGTGATAGTGAGGGGCTCTGTCTTATGTAGATCGGGACCCTGTTCCATAGTAAGGGAAGTCTCTGAGAAGGGAATCTATCCCTCCAGCATGTTCTATTCATTGTTGTGTTGAGGTTTATATCCCTAGAGCATGTAGCTCGAGTAGATTTGATTTTGCTAAGATGGAGCATGTTCAACAATTCTGGGTTGGACATGGCTCTGTACGTTAGACAGAGATCGCCTCTGAGAAAGCGGTATGCAACAGAGAACAGTCTTAGCTTTTTCAATCGTGCTGCATAGGGCAACTGTTTGAGGCCAGTAATCCTGTTGGTTAGGTACCTCTGTGGTCTCTCCAGCTGCTGGATATGTCTAGCCAGGTACATTCCAACTGGTGCATTGTACTCAATAATGGGTCTGATGAGGGAGGAGTAGAGGGGCACCATTACATCCTTAGATCTTGATGCTAACCCTTTCGTGATCAGATGGGTCACATAGAAGGATTTTCTAACCACTTTGGCAACATGGTTATCAAAGGAAAGCTGACTATCTACTTGGGTCCCTAGATCCCTTATTTCTTCTTCAGATTTCAGGGGATTACCTCCTATGTTGTAGTTTGCAGGTACTCTGCTTTTTCCAAAGGGGATTACTACACATTTTTTTGCATTTAGTTTGAGACCATGGCTTTGACACCATGCATCAGTCTCACTTAGGCCCTTCTGGAGGATCTCCATGTCAGCCGGAGACTCTATTATACCACCCAGTTTCCAGTCGTCCTCAAACTTAGTCAGCCACATCCCTTCCGTGCTTGCCTGCACTTCTGAGAAGTATATGCCAAACAAGAGGGGCCCCAGGACAGAGCCCTGAGGCACACCACTCATTCCTGGTCTGGATTCAGACATAGATCCCGCTACTCTTACTTTATGGGATCTGTCTGAGAGCTAGTTTGCGATCCATCTTGTGACGTAAGGGTTTATGCCCAGGCTGGTGAGCTTATCAATAATACCTGAATGGGGAATGGTGTCAAATGCTTTAGCAAGGTCAAGGTAAGCTGTGTGTACCTCATTTCCCTTATCTATAGCCTGAGTAACTGTTTGAAAGAAATCCACCAGGTTCAGGAGGCATGATCTGCCCTTGACGAAGCCGAACTGTGTGCGGTCCAGCGACTGGAGGTTCCCAATCTCTTCATTTATGAGTTCCATAATGATTCGCTCCATAGCCTTACAGATCAGACTGGTCAGGCTTATTGGTCGGTAGTTCTCAGGGTCAGTTGTGGCCCCACCCTTATGTAGCGGGACCACCATTGCCGTGCACCATTCTATGGGCACATATCCTGTGGAGAGGCTAAGACTGAACAGGGTATTAAGATGCAGGGTTAATTCCATATACCATAAAGGTATTGCTGCTCAATTCTAGGAGCCTTAAAAAAATCTACTCCCTACAAAAAAATCCTTACCCTGGAAAACACTGATATATGCATCATTATGGAGCCCTGGTGTAAGATCATTGATAGCACCCAACAGTGCAGGATTTCAAAGGCTACCACATGGTGAGGCCCACCACACCAGATGAAGACACTTAAAATGGCAGCGCATCCATATTTGTAAACAACACTTCACCTCCGGACTAGTTAGACAAGATAACAATCTGGAACTCTTCTATATCCAACTTGCCATTAACAAGACATCTTTTCATACTATTGCTAACTACAGGACCCCCTTTAATGTCACCCTCATTGCATAACACCAACCTGTCTAGTACAGACTTCCTTTGCATTAAGCCAAATAATATTCTCCTAACTTCAACTACCTAACATGCATGCCCAGAGATTTATGGACAAAATCAATGTAACTTCTCTGAGCCAGTTAGTCTGCACCCCAATTAAGGGCAATAAAATCCTAGACTTGGTCCTCACTAATATGGAACAGCCCTGCTCTCAATCACCTTAAAGACGAAAGCCAGAAGCCTCCTTCAATACCTTGTTATTCAGAGGTTATGCCAAGGCTAATCAACTGAAACTGACTGATAACCTAACTAACTTTAACATCACCTTCCAACTTGATGACTGCATTGCTTATTTGGAATCCTTTACTGCCAAATTCTATGCATATGTAAATAGATGCACATGTACATCTTTGCCCTGTGAGGTAAAGAAGATGCCAAATTCAAAAATAAATCACTAGGGTGAAGCCCAAATATAAATAGGCTCTATAATGAAAGAAAACAAAAACTAACTTTATGTAAAAATAAAATAACTCTCAAGATGCATAAAAAGCTATTGCTAAACTTAACAGGAAACTCTAAACCCTGAGAATATCAACCAATGCCACATATGAGATAAACACTAACATCCAGACAAAGGACAATCACAAAGCCTTCTTTAACTATCTTAGAAACCTTAGAAACAATGTCCAGCACTACGCAGAGCTAACAATAAATGACACCACATACTCAGACCCAGAGGACATAGCAAATCTACTGGCAGATAAATTTGGTTCTAACCTCACCCCCCGTCCCCTCCTATATTCCCAGATCACTTACCCACATCTACACCCCCTCCATTCAAATTTCCAATTTACAAGTCTTCAAGGCAGTGTTCAAGAACAAGAAAAAGAAGTTATGTACCTACCATAACGTTCTATGTTAGTTGTCTTCATCTCGCCTTCTTTCTTGCTGGTTGGGATCGGAGCCAATCCTCGGCTCTGACTCGGCCATCTTCAATAGCTCGAGAGCTGTTTACTGGCTCAAGGCTACCCCATATCCCATGATGCCTAGCGCTATCTACCCAGATCTCGTTTGAAATAGCTAACCCCAGACATAGCTATAGGAAGAAACCCCTCCAAACAAATGGTTAAACATACCTGTCGTACTGTCTAAGTCAGTAAAGGAAAAAAACAACGAACACTCAGCCAGCGAAAACTGAACTCCTCTCGGTTCAATAGGATAGGGGGATGGGGGGGGACGCAAGATAGAAGGCGAGATGAAGACAACTAACATGGAGCATTATGGTAGGTACATAACTTCTTTATGTTAAGTTGTCAATCTCTTCTTCATTCTTGCTGGTTGGGACAGGGTCCCTAGCACCTACAATCCTGGGTGGCTCATTGGAACAGACTCTTCAGAACAGTGGAACCAAAGTGAGCTCTACTTCTGGAGACCACATCCAACTTGTAATGAGAAATAAAGGTATGAGGATTTGCCCACGTAGCGGCGGCACAGATAGAGTCCATGGGCAACCTAGACTGGAAGGCTACAGAGGTGGCTAAGGCCCTGGTAGACTGACCCTTCGGTTTGATTGGCAAGTCTTTGTTCCTTAGTTGATAGATAAAGGTAATGATATGAGACAACCACCTGGATAAGGTCACTTTGGAAACTGTGAGACCCTGTTTTCCCTGAGCATAGGAAAGGAAAAGTTGGTCAGATTTCCTTATATTCTTCGTCCTATGCAGGTAGAAACACAACTGTCTATGAACATCCAATTGATGCAACTTGCATTCTGCCTTGTTGTTGTGGTTAGGGAAAAACATGGGTAGGTCTAGAGACTGGTTCAAATTATTTTTTGAGCAGACCTTCGGAAGGAAAGGAGGATTAGTCCACAGAGCAACCCTGTCCTTATGAAATACTAAGTATGGAGGATAAACAGATAGTGCCTGAAGTTCAGAGACATGTCTGGCTGAAGTAATAGCTACCAGGAAGAGAGTTTTCCAAGATAGAAACTTAATGGAGCAGGAAGCTGCCGGTTCAAAAAGGGGCATAATTAATGAGGTTAGTACCAAATTAAGGTCCCAAAGAGGAGGGGGATCTCTCACTGGGGGTCTAAGGAGAGTAGCCCCTCTTAGAAATGGTTTACATAGCTTATGAGACATAATGTTTGCATTGGAAAAACCGACATGAAAATTTGAAATGGCCGCTAATTGAACCCTGATTGTAGCAGAATCGGACCCCGAATGAAAGCGTTCTGTTAGAAACTCCAAGATCTCGTGGATAGGGGCTGTGAAGGGATCTATGTTCCTATCCTCTGCCCAACAAGAAAAACATTTTCATTTACTAGCGTAAGTCCTTCTAGTGGCAGACTTATGGGAGGAAACAGTAATGTCACACACGGCCAGGGAAATACTGGGAAGCCTGGCTAAGGTTGGAAGTGGAGCTACCAAGCTGTGAGCTGGAGCATTTGAAGGGATTGATGCAGCCCGCCTGATTGATGACTCAGTAGGTCTGGAATCGGATCCAGAGTCCAAGGCCACTGGAGGAGATAATGGTGCAGGAATGGGAACCATATCTGTCGAGGTCAGTAGGGGGCAATGAGGATCATTTTGCAAACCAATGACACAGCTTTCTGAATGAGTTTCGGTATCAGGGGAAACGGAGGGAAGGCATAAAGAAGTCCCTGAGGCCAACTGTGGACTAGAGCATCTCTGGAAGAGTGACCAGGAAGAAGAAGAAGGGAGAAGTAGTTGCTGCATTTGCTGTTGAAGGGGGTGGCAAAAAGGTCGCAGCAAGGCTGACCCCATTTGCGGATGACTAAATCTGCAATTACTTGATTCAGAGACCACTCATGAGGCATGAGAATAGCTCTGCTGAGCCTGTCCGCTATGATGTTGGACGTCCCAAGGATGTGCGTTGCAATCAGAAATCACTGGGAGGAAATCTCCCACTGCCAGAGTCTGAGGGCTTCTCGACATAGGGGGTAGGACCTGGTTCCACCCTGCTTGCTGATGTACCACACAACTGACATGTTGTCCATTTGAATTGCAATGGTCCCGGAAGGAAGAGAGTCCCGAAGAGCTTGCAATGCTAGGAGCACGGCTCTCATTTCTAGGACATTTATATGCAGATGGTACTCATGAGCCTGCCAAGTGCCCTGGACTGTCCTTCCCTGATAATGCCCCCCCCCCCCCTATCAGGGAGGCGTCCATGGTCACTGTAGCAACCGGAGGAGGCTGAATGAAGGGTCTGCCCTGAATTACTAGTGGGGAGACCATCCACCAGGAAAGGTGCCTTTTGCATGCTTTTGTAATGATGATCATGTGAGACATGGGGAGCTGTTGGAAGGACCACTGTGTGAACAGAAGCCACTGCAGGATTCTCATGTGAAAGCAGGCCAAGGGTATCAGAAGAATTGCCGCCGCCATAGAACCTAGAGTTTGAAGGATGTACCTGACTTGCGCTCTTTTGCATGGCATGAGGACCTGAACTTTCTGGCAAATTGTGGACACCCTGTCAAAGGATAGCTTTGCGGACATGCTCCTTGTATCTAAGTCTGCTCCTATATAAGTAATAGATTGACAGGGCAACAAGGCAGATTTTTTGAAATTTTTGGTAATGCCTAGCTGGGAGCAAATTGAGATTGTATAGTCCCTGGCTTGAAGGAGTTGATGTCTGGTAGTAGCAGTAAGGAGCCAGTCATCTAGATATGGAAACACCTGGAATCCTTGACCCTCAGGTGAGCCGTGACCACTGCCATACATTTGGTGAACACCTTGGGGGCTCTGAACTGGTAATGACTGGCTCCCAGCCAGAAGCAAAGGAACCTCCTGGAGCATCTGTCCATTTTGATGTGAGTACGCATCCTGGAGATCTATAGAGCACATCCAATTGTACTGACCCAGAAAGGGTAGAATGGACTGAAGTGTTCCGAAACTTTGTTCTTTGAACAGACTTGTTCAGTCTGCTGAGATCCAAAATAGGTCTCCAGTCCCCTGTCTTTTTTGGTACCAAAAAGAACCTTGAGTAAGTTCCAGATCTGTGTTGGTCTGCCGGGACTTCCTGGATGACTCTTTTTTCTAGCAGTTTTGAAACTTTTATAACTTCTTATAGGTTCATAGGTTCATAGGTTTATACTAGGCTATCTGCCCTAAGGCATTTATAAGCCTAGCCCAAAGTTTTGTGGCTTACGCCACCCCTTATATGAAAAAATACTGTGCCCATTAGTTTGTTGTGCCTCTGTCCAGCAGTGACACAGAGATGATTCCCGGGGTAAACCTACGATCTCCCATCCACAGGTCAAGATTTTTCTTGAACAGAGCCAGCGAGGTGCTCTGCCTCACATGGACCGGGATTTTATTCCACAGCATAGGGAGTCTCTGAGTGATAAATCTATCCCTCCAGCACGTCCTATTTATATCCGTGCTAAGGTTTAGGTCGCTTGCTCTAGTGGTTTTGGTGGATTTGGATTTTTTGAGGTGGAGCATGTCCATTAATTCCGGGTTGGACATGGCCTTGTATGTCAGGCACATGTCACCTCTGAGCAGACTGTATGCGACTGAATAGAGCTGGAGTTTCTTCAATCTGGCAGCATATGACAGATTTTGGAGTCCCTTTATCCTTTTGGTGAGGAACTTTTGGGGTCTCTCCAATTGCTGCAGATGTCGGGTGAGATACATCCCGAATGGGGCATTGTACACGATCATTGGTCTGATAAGTGAAGAGTACAGAGGAACAATGACCTCACTAGATCTGGATGTGAATCCCTTCATGATCAGACGGGCAATGTAGAAGGTCTTTCTAACCACTTTAGCAATGTGAGTGTCAAAAGAAAGGCCACTGTCAACCTGGGTCCCCAGGTCCCTGATAACCTCTTCTGTGCTTAGTGGATTGCCACCTATATGGTAGCTTGGGGTTACCTTGTTTTTCTCGAAGGGTATGGCTATACATTTTTTGGCGTTTAACTTCAGGCCATGGCTCTGGCACCAGCTATCTGTTTCCGTGAGTCCCTTCTGAAGGATATCCGTGTCCGATGCACTTTCCACTATGGCGCCCAGTTTGCAGTCGTCTGCAAACTTTGTCAGCCAAAGTCCTCCCATGTTGGCCTGTACTTCTGAGAAGTAGATGCCAAACAATAGGGGGCCAAGGACCGAGCCCTGTGGGATACCACTTGTGACCGGCTTGGAGTCTGACATAGCGCCAGCAACTCTAACCCTGTGGGTTCTGTCCTTAAGCCAGTTTGCAACCCATCTTGTGACATATGGGTTTACATTTAAGCTGGTAAGTTTTTCTACAATACCCGAGTGGGGTATTGTGTCGAAAGCCTTTGCAAGGTCAAGGTAGGCTGTATGGACTGCCTTTCCCTCATCAATGGCCTTGGTGACTGTTTCAAAGAAGTCGACCAAGTTCAAAAGGCATGATCTGCCCTTGACGAAGCCAAACTGGGTCGGGTCCAATGTCTGCAAGTCCCCTATATCTTTGTTTATGAGCTCCATTATGATCCTCTCCATAGTTTTGCAGACTAGACTTGTTAAGCTTATGGGGCGGTAATTACCAGGGTCCGTAGAGGCACCGCCTTTGTGGAGTGGGACCACAGTTGCCGTACGCCACTCCTTGGGCACGTATCCTGTGGTAAGGCTGAGATTAAACAGCTGCCTTATGTGCGGGTTTAATTCCTCATTTAGCTCGTGTAGCACACAGCCGGGGACACCATCCGGTCCCATTGATGCTGATCCCTCAGATTGGGTGGAACATCTGGGAGGGACTTGCATGACTGTAAAGGGGGCTGAACGAATGGGATTCTGTAACCTCCGGATATTATTGAATGTACCCATTTGTCTTCCGTTATGCTTAGCCAGGCTATTGGGTACAATGAAAGTCGTCCCTCGACTGCCTCCATAGATGGACAGTCGGGCAACCCTTCAGGGATGTTGGAAGGGCTTGTCAGAGAAGGATTCTCTACTGCCCTGGTTCTGAGGACCTCCTCTGCCATGAGGGCGGCGTCTGTTATTATTGTTATTTCCTCCTCTGCCCCTGGAGGAAAAATCACTACATGTGTCAGGCAAAGATCACTGGGATTTCCAAAACCACATCTTTCCACTCTTCTGACCCTTGGGGTATGGTCTAGAGGGAGTGGAAAAATGGACTACCATGACAGAGAGAGTCTTGCCTTCCTGCTCACACCTAGTAAGAGTGTCTTTCAGCTCTGGCCCAAAAAGAAAGGAACCGTCAAAGGGAGTGTTGGTGAATGACACTCTGAAGGGTTCCGCAAAATTACACAGCAGCATCCATGCATGTCTCCAAAGTGCCATGCCTGTGCCTGCAGCTGTACTCACCCCATCGGCTGCATAGGAAATGAGCTTCATGGAGGAGTTGACTACTGAGTTAAGGGTTGCCAGCTGAGAGGCCACTTTGGCCTGAGCCCCCTCAGCTGATGGATCCTGCAGGGTATCTCCAAGCTCTTTCAGGAGATCCCTCTGAAGCCTAGTGAAATGGCATAAGTATTTCAGTGACCTCATGGAAAAGGTCGCTGAAGCAAACATTCGCTTCCCATATCTGTCTATGGTCCTGGACTCCTTGTTAGGAGGATGGTCAGAAGTGTCCGCTAACTCCTTTTTAGTGGCTGCTGCTACCACCATAGCATCCATGGGAACACCCTTAGTAAGGAACTGCTTGTCAGGGGGTGCAGTAATAAACTTGCCTGGTCTCCTCGGGGTTGGTTCCACTGTATCCGGGGCTGACCAAGCCCTTCGAGCCACCACAGACATTAGTGGATCAAAGGGCGGAGAAACCCAGGAGGTGGAAGGTCGGGAACTGAACGCATCCAGGAATACAGAATTGTCCTCGGTAGGGGCTAGGGTATTCCAGTTCCCCCTCTGCTTAAGTAATTCTAGGATGTCTGAAAAGGAAACACCTTCAGAGGGGGATCTAGGGGACCCTTCCAATTCATCCAAATCCATATCCGAAGTGATAGACTCGGGGAGTCAATGTGCTTCCTCTTGCACTTCTTCTTCCGAGGGGGCTCCTCTGAATGATCAGGGGAGGCCTCGGAGGAAGAGGAAACACCAAATGGGGTGCCCTGGAGTGCTGGTTCCCCATGCTTGGGGTCTGGAGGAGGGACAGAGGTCGACACAGGCATCATGGGGGACGGAGCCAGTGGGGTCAAAGGTGGAGTTGGCTTGGAGGCCAGCACACTCCTCATGACATCGAAGGCATCCCTGCCACGATGAAGAGAAGGCTCCGGCTCCAAGGAGATCAGAATCCTCCTCCACACCAAGGGAGATGCCTCCGAGGCTGATGTAGGAGCCGAGCTCACCTGCACCGATGCTCCAAGAGGGAGAGCGGGGTCGGACAAGGGTTTGATGCCACTCGCCCCCTCAGAGCTGACGAGGGAGTCTCGGTGCCCAGATCCTTCAATGGAAGGCACTATTGAAGGGATCAGAGCTGATGATGGATCCGAAGGAGAGATCATTATCGGAGCCAATGGTTCCACGACTCGAACCCCAAGCAACTCCGGCTCCGAGCTCAGTGGAGTCGGAGGAGGAACATCGATAGAAACAGACAGAGCCAACACCTGTTGAGGAGGGCTGGACGACATTTTGGCCAGTGCCTGCGACTTCAATAACCTGCTGACCACTCTCTGCACATCATGGTCTGAGAGCCTGGAGGACCGAGAGGAGTGTGAAGATCTGTGACTATGGTCACTTTGCAGGTGGGGAGACCGAGGAGCCGAATAGATGGACTCTAATGAAGGAGACCTTGGTCTTTTTTGAGTCCTTGATGGCTCCGAGGGGACTAATGGAGCCGACGAGGAAGCAGTCTCCTTGGTTCCGGCCAAAACAGAAGTGGAAGGCAAGCCTTGGGCTGATGACGGCTCAGAGCTGGGACCCGACAATTTGGCCGGTTTAGGAGACTTCACTGGCAAAGTCTTGGCCAGTTTATTCTTGTGCTCCTGGAGAACTCTTGGGCTAAATGCATGACAGATAGAGCAAGAGTCCTGCAGGTGCACAGCGCCTAAACAATAGACGCAAGAAGTGTGCCCATCTGTCAGAGACATTTTCTGACAGCATGAGTCACACTTCTTGAATTCCGACACTTTGGATTCCTTAGACATAAAGCACAATCAGAAATACCATGAAGATATGAATTACAGTTTCAGCAAAGGGCTGGACCAGTAAACTAATACTAGACACTACCACACAAACAACAAATAAGACACAGTATACTACAAGGTAAGGATATATATATATATATATATTTTTTTTTTAGGAATTAGGAAGCCTCTAACTAAAACAGCTACCTAATACAAGGAAGAGGAAAGAGAATTCTACAGAATAAGCTATCGGATAAGGGAGAGGGGGGGAGGGGAAGAACTCTCTAACTAAAACGAGTTCTGAAATGCCCACAAAAAAACACTAAACTATCACAAACTAGTTAACGACTACTAGACAAATACAATAAAAGACAGAAAAAAGTCCCTAATCTGACTGAAAAGGTAGAAGAAGAAAAAGATATACGAGCCTGAGCCAGCACCACAAACCTCGCAGCAGAAGTGGCAAATGAGATCTGGGTAGCTAGTGCTAGGAATCATGGGATAAGAGGTAGCCTTGAGACAGTAAACAGCTCTCGCGCTATTGAAGAGGGCTGAGTCTCAGCTCCGATCCCAACCAGCAAGAACGAAGGCGAGATTGACAACTTAACATTGATGCTTCTATGGGGTCAGATATCATACTGGACTGCTTACTGGCCAGACTGAAACAAGACCTGTCAGACCTCCTACAGATGTCAGCCTTCAAAAAGGCTTTGTGCCAGATGAATGGAGGACAGCAACTGTCATCCCCTTGTATACAGCTGGGGCATCAACAGACTCCAGAAATTACAACTTATAAGTCTGCCCAGCCTCATCTGTAAGGCTATGGAATGCATCATTATGGAAATTAATAAATAGCAACACAGCTACCTACAAACACTTGACCAAAGCCAGTTCAGATTTGCTAAGGGCAGATCCTGTCTACTTAACCTTGAAGCTTACTGAAGCAGTACACTGCATATCTAAAGCTCACAAAGGAATTTGACACCATCTAACACTCAGGTATTGCAGATAAACTATCCTAGCTAAATGCCAATCCCTATGTAACTCATTAAATAGCAAATTGACTCACAAAGAAAACCCAAGCAATTGGGGTGGGCTGCTCTACCTCCTCCAAAAGATCTGTCACTAGCTGTGTAACCCCTGAGTTCAGTTCTTGGGACATTCTTGTTTGGCATTTACTTCTTGGAGGTCAGCACTAATGGAAATGGTTTATGGTTGACCAGGTTCACAGATGACTGTAAACTTGGTGTGATCATAAACTCCCTAAAGGACACTGAGATTCCCCAAGAGATATTTTCCCAAACCAATAGCTGGTGTAAAAACAATGGACTAAAGCTGAATGCCAAGAAATGTGTAACAGTATTATTCAGCAAGTAAGAAGTCCCTTTGACAACACACCTGTGAAAACTGATCTTATAGTTAGGAACCTAGTACCTATGTAGATACAGATCTGTTTTTCAGTCACCATATATTCACTATTGTAGGAAAGTGCATTTTCATTGCACAGCTAAGAGAATTGGGTCCAAGTCCAGAGATGTAATCATTCCATTGTATACTATACTCATTAGTATGAGCCTTGAATATAATGGCACCTTCGGTATATACCTGTCCAAACATTTGACATAAGTTGAACACCCACAATTCTTCTCACTAAGAAAATCAGGGGCTTAAATCATAAAAACTAAATAGACCATCCCAATGCCTAGTCTCTCTTCTTGGCATCATACAGGCTACTAAGATGCAATCCCTGCCTCACATATAGAGCTTCAAAAGACCCTATCCTGTCAGACCTACTGAATATTCTCAAGTCTAATGGGGGCATAAACACCTGCTCAAGAGATTTAAATCTCTTTTGCAACAGAAATAGAACATGCCAGAGGGCTAGATATGAATCACAGAGATTCTTTCTCTTTTGGCTTTTTCCCAGTTAGGGGTCGCCACAGCGGATCATCTGTCCACTCATGATTGGCAGTGGAGTTTTTATGGTGTCGAGTTGCCAGTCCAACCTTCCACAGAAGGCACACACATGCATGCACGCACGCCTAGGGCCAATTTATAGAGTATCCAATCCACCTACAGCATGTCTTTGGGATGTGGGAGGAAACCGGAGCACCCGGAGGAAACCCACGCGACCACAGGGAAGACATGCAGACTCTGCACAGAAGGCACCCCAGCCAAGGATCGAACCAGAGAACCTCTTGATGTGAGGTGGCAATGCTAATCGCTGCACCCCTGTGGCTGCCCTAGATATGAATCATTTCAAATCATCTTCTTTTCCACATAAAGCAAAGTACTTCTCTTACATTATTCAAATGTAATCTGGATAAATGGTGTGGTAACCACAAATTCACCACTGGTTTAGCACTCTTGGCCCTCATGGAAAGGGCAACATGTAAATGTTCTACTCGTCTTTGGGTTATTCATCCCTATCCATAAAATATACGGGCTAAAAACTTAATGTGAATGTATAACCACACTTCTTAAGATCCTCACAAATCAATAGCTTAGTAAGTACTTATGAACCTGTAAGGGACACTTCTCTGCTGCCGCATTACTTGTATAAGATTTTCCAGTTGTCTTTTACATATATCTAATCAAGAACAAGACAAAATATATGTTCCCTGATCCCCTTCACCACATCTGCAACACAGAAAACTCAGTCCTGGGAAAATTCTATCTAATCTAAATATTTAGAGTATAAAATGTTTATGTGATTACGTGTGTGATTATGTGTGTGTGTGTGTGTGTGTGTGTGTGTGTGTGTGTGTGTGTGTGTGTGTGTGTGTGTGTGTGTTTGTGAGTGTCTTTAACAACAGAGAGCAGGAGAACAACTGGTCCCACCTAAGCCTTTCTGTAGGCTTGCAGTTCAGGAGTCCTAGAAATCCTAAGAGAAGGAACTATACATCACCATTCTGGAGCGACTGAGGCTCTTACTTTATTTAATGCAAGAAAGTTTCAGAACCCCATCTGATCAGATTGATACAATTTGTCTGTGTCACCCAAACAAATATGGTAAGATGTAGTCATACTCCCTGCACATGAATTACACTAGGGCTGGGACAGACTGGATATTGTACATTCCAAAAGAATGAGTTTGTCTGGCATACAGTCTGAGTTATTGGCCTAAACTGTCCTTTGTTCTCAGGTAGATTGCTTCACTGATGTTAATAACAGCATTCCTGCCAGCTTTGTTCCCCTTTATAAACCCAAGACAACTGATTGCTGGGTGCCTTTATCCTCCAGTGAATCCTCTTTTTGCCTGTACCACCCATTATGTACTGAAAAAGGTCACACTAGAAACTCCACAGTATTTTTGTTTGTGGTGCTGTTAATGCCAAGATCGTAGGTTTGATCATTGTATGGGCAAGCTACCTTTATTGATGTCCCATATAATCTAATGGTTAAGATTCCTGTTTTGTGCACAGGTTCAATTCCCAATATGGGAATGGGCTACTCTTTTGGGGCATAATAGTTAAGGTCTTTAGCTCACACATACAAGGTACAGGGCTTCATATGGACCTCTAGTTATTGTCTAGCCTTGTAATAGTCTACGGTTTGATAGCCGAGTATTTACCTATAAACCTATGAACGAACCCTTTTGGTGACCTTAGAGAATCTGTTTTCCAATTCTTCACAAGCAGATTAAGAAGCCATGTTCGGATTCATCCTCTGTCCACAGAGGAGGATGAAACATTACCTTAGGGCTTTGTGAACAGGGTCACTTCTCCTTTCTGACCCCATTGAAAGGACTGTTATGATTTTGAGAGGAGTGCAACCATTTTAATTCACTTGATTTAAGAAAATATTTAAGTGCTTCTCTTTCAGGTTTGAGGATACTCATTAGATATGTTGCATTCTCTTCTTGTTTTGTCACTGCATGGCTTCTACTCTACAGCTGCATAAATCTCAAAAGACAGAAGCACCAAACAGGTATTTCTGCTTTACCTTCAGCAAAGGGAACACGAAAAATTGTATGATTTGGTCTTATTACTAAAGATAATGACAGAGACTCAGCATAGGTAAAGAAACTGGACAATCTAGTAGGGAAATATGGCATTTATTTGTGAATATATATGACTCTTTAAGAAATGGTGTCTGGATCATAACCAAGAATGGTTTACTACCACAATCTTGAAGTCCACAGTGCTGAAATGCACAATGCTGAGAACATAAAATAGAAGAATAAAACACAGAAAAACACAAAAAAACATGTCGAACCTCTGAACTTGCCCTCTGTGCAGCATTTGTTCCTGGGTTTATACTGGTAGGAAGATTCAGTATCAGATGCTTCTTGCTCAGATTTCTTTGTGCCATGGACCTGGTATAATATGAGGAAGAGCACACATTGCTGCAGATGCAGGCAGAACATTACTCATTCTGCATGTGCACAAGGGCTGAATATTACTTATTCTGCATGTGCACAGGGGTAGAACATTACTCATCCTTCACGTGCACAGGGGCAGAACATTACTCATTCTGCATGTGCACAAGTGTTGAATATTACTCATTCTGCATGTGCACAAGGGTAGAACATTACTCATTCTGCATGTGCACAGGGGTAGAACATTACTCATTCTGCATGTGCACAGGGGTAGAACATTACTCATTCTGCATGTGCACAGGAGTAGAATATTACTCATTCTTCATGTGCACAGGGGTAGAACATCACCCATTCTGCATGTGCACAGGGGTAGAACATTACTCATCCTTCATGTGCACAGGGGTAGAACATTACTCATTTTTCATGTGCACAAGGGTAGACCATTACTCATTCTGCGTGTGCACAGGGGTAGAACATTACTCATTCTGCATGTGCACAGGGGTAGAACATCACCCATTCTGCATGTGCACAGGGGTAGAACATTACTCATTCTGCATGTGCACAGGGGTAGAACATTACTCATTCTGCACGTGCACAGGGGTAGAACATTACTCATTCTGCATGTGCACAGGGGAAGAACATCACTCATTCTGCATGTGCACAGGGGTAGAACATCACCCATTCTGCATATGGACTATTATTTCATGCATTTCTTTCCATTCCAGGGCTTGCTCTATACCAGCTCACTCCAACAAACCTATAGTTTTCTCTTTGTAATTCTATTTTTTCTTTCTTTTTCTTAAGCCTGCAAACCATTTCATGCATACATAACACATTATAGTCTACCATATAAAACCATGACATAATTAACAAACTATGTTAAATTACAGTTCTGATCTAATCAAAACAACTATCATTGAGATCAGCCAGACATACTGAAAAAGAAAGAAAGTGCAATGTATTGGTAATAGAACGGGGTAATCTGCTTAGCTACTCACAGTCTACCTCTCACTGAACAGTCTATGCAGAGTTAAACCAAGGCATGGCATCACACAAAAGGGATGGGCTACATAAGTATGTGAAAACAGCTGACAAACAATGTAAGTTAAAAGTTGTGTGTGTGTGTGTGTGTGTGTGTGTGTGTGTGTGTGTGTGTGTGTGTGTGTGTGTGTGTGTGTGTGTGTGTGTGTGTGTGTGTGTGTGTGTGTGTGCGTGTGTGTGTGTGTGTGTGTGTGTGCTGGGGGGGTTGAATTGGTAAGGGGGCTATATTCCTTTCCACTGAAGCCTCTATTAGAACTACATCTGGTATAAAATATGTCTTAGAAGATTTCAGGATGAGTTTTTAACATACATTGAGGTCGTAGACCACTGCTCTTAGTGGAGAAATAACATTTCTACAACAATTCAGACTGTATATTTGCTAGCTGTACCCATCAAAACATTTTGTTTCATTTATTGAGTACATGAGATTACATTAGCTTTTGCAAAACATAAACTCCCACGACACTTCTACATCTGCAATGCTTTTTTGAAACTATTCCTTTGCAAGCATTTGTTAAGATGTTGGTCAAAGTGTAAATTATTTCACCTCTAAATGATCTGTACTACAAAGACAATGCCAAAGCATTTTTTTCTAAAGTTTAACCAACAGCCATTGGGAAAAAATATAGCATCCAACTTATTATGCAATAATGAGGAGGTTTCTATTACCTTTGTACTCCCCTATTTACTGCAGTTGATTTCCTAGAAACTCAGTGACTTTCTCGGCATGGAGGGAGGCATTCTTACACACACCAGCACATTAAAGATTATATCACACGTTCTTTCTGTGTTAAAATTAAAATGCAGTGGTGCATTTTCTTCTCACTATGTTTGTTTCTCTGTTGTGTTAATACAGAGCAGTCTGCTAACAGCACGTTAAAGGGAAAACAATGGCGAACTTAAATTAAAAGGGCTCAGAGGACTGCGAACAGGCATTTCCTTAACAACAACAAAAAAACAGCAACAGCATCAACCTGTTAAAAGACATAGCATCAGCTTATTTAAAGTGACAGTGGCCATAGCCCCAGGAAGGGAGCTGGAATCCCTGAGATGCCTTTTAAGGACATCTTGCTACAAGAGGCCACTGTATGGGGTACTTAAAGAAAAGCAGAATTAGTCTGTTAAAATGTGGCACCGGTCTCTTGGAAGGAAAAAAAGAATCCTGTATAGGAGAACAGAATCAGCCTTTTGAAAGAGAAATGGCAATCTGTTAAAATGGAACTAGTTCATTAAAGGGATGCAGTAAAATAATATAAAAGGAAAACAAAGGAATCTTGTTAAAAGGGGAAAGCTTAAGTCTATTAAGCAAGAGTCAGTAGTTTGTTTGAAAGGTTGTGGTAACAGCAGAATTGTGTTAAATACGAAAAATTGGTAACCTGCTTAAGGAAAAGACAGCAGCTGTAGATAAAATGTGACAGTGGCATCCTATGTTTAGGGTTGCCACCTTTTCAAATGGCCAAAGTGGGACATTTTCGGTTCAAACATCAGATTTTACAGGCCGACACATACCCACGGTCAGTACAAAGGATAGAACTTAACTTTTTTGCCTAAATAAATGCTTATTCTTGTAGCATTTTAGTTGCTTATTCTATTTCTTATAACATTTAGGTATTTTAGATACAGAATAACTGTTTTATGCAACTATTACATAAAATATAAGAAATAATTTTGTCCTAAAATCTCAGGACATTTGCCATTTTTAAGATTTTTTGTCAGGACACAACTGCCCAAAGAGGGACTGTCCCTCGCAAACTGGGACAGGTGGTAACCCTACCTATGTTGGTGGAACACAGTACTATAAAACAGATAGTTTAAAGTGAGTTGACACTAAAAGGAATGCAGTACAGAGGAAATCAGAATTTGTTGCTTTCCTGATAGAACTATAGAAATCTAGACCATGCTAAAGTAATTAATGAAGGCAGCTTCAGTAATGGTGTGTATGTGTGTGTGTGTGTGTGTGTGTGTGTGTGTGTGTGTGTGTGTGTGTGTGTGTGTAAAAGAGACTTTTTGTTCTTGCATTTTGTGTGCATTTTTCTGCAAGGTGTCCACAGTATCCAAGATAACTGCAGCCTACAATACTATATATTTGGTGTACAGCGGAATGAAACATTAAGGATGCAATTGTTTTAAAGGAGCAAGTATATGAAAATTTCATGGCGCAGTTCACCCAAGATGCATAACTGCACAATGATTCTGTAAACTCCTGCATTTTGCTGCCCTTCCAAGAGTTTCATCAATGAGTCAAGCAATCCAAAACAGACCAAAGATAAAAAGAAAAAAAATCACACAAAATGATGTCTGACTCAAACACAGTAAGCAAAATGTCACATATGTGCAGTCATGCATCATATTCTACATTTACCCAACCCATACCAAAAGAAAACATGAGTCAGCACTACAATCAGTGTAGCACCCATATCTCTCAACTGCACCTCCTTATGAGGAATGTTCATTTTGATTCTTAAAAAATTATATTCTTCCATACTGAAAAAGGTTTATCACACATTCATATTGTTTTAATAATACTCATAGTAAATAATACTGAATTTATTAATTCTTTAAAATAAACTTTTGCATGTATCAGTTAACAGTTTTCAAACCATGTTGTCAGCTTCCTAGTTGAAAATGTTAGTAAGTGCTCCACACTTTACCCTTTTATGCCACATAATGAGAGGTAGTGTTCTATGCTTTAGAGAACAAATATTGTTAATTGTCCAAAACAATCAAAACTTCAAGCTGTACTACATTAAGTAGTCCACTTTTAGTTATAACCTGGTCCTAGTGTCATCTTCACTTACTGAATACTATAGCACTCAACATCTCATAAAGAAAGGGCATCCATTTTGTACCAACATGCAATCAACCAATTTGAGTCAGCAACATTGTATCACTCACTTTCCTCTTCCATCCTCTTCAGCATCTATTGAAAGAGAGAGATACAGTGAAAAAGCAAAGGTCACCATGAACTGAACCAGACTGGAGTGAGGACAAAAATCCCCACCCCAATAGCACATAAACGGGCAAATAAAGATAAAAATGAGAAACACAGAAATCACTTTACAAAATATTACAGGAATATTACTTACCCACAAAAATTCAAGGTTATGATCAAAAACTTTCTTAACAGTTCTTGGATCTGTCACTGCAATCACCCTCCATGATAGTCTCCTTGGTCTCATATCCTCCTCCTGAACCTGTCTCAGTAACCACCCTCTTTGCATGTATCTTACTTCTCAAAATCCTCTTTACCACCCACACCCTATTCTTCTTCTCTTGTCTACTCACTGGCTGAATTTCTGCTCCTCACTACTTCACAACTGACATAAATCTCTTCTCTCTCCTCCCTGAATTTCTACAAAAGTAGCTTCTTTCTCCATTCCTGTGTCTTTACAGGTCCCTCACAGACTTTTAATCAATTCTACACCTACAGGGACTGCACTGCTTGATTTTAGTTATTTATGGCTACTTATAATTTTTAATGTAAATATTTTGTATACCTCCTTTGATTACTTAGTGTAGCTATGTAATTCACTACATAATTTAGAGTATACCATCTTTAGATAATTATTTTTATATTCTGAACCACTGTATTGTTTATACTACATGCTTGTAATCACTAGTGGAGCTTTCCTCCCATGGGCTTCTGCTGAAAAAGAGCTCCTGCCCAGTCGGACTAACCCGGTCAACAAATGTCAAATAAATAAATAAAATCCAGTCTGAGTTTTATTCTTCACATATTGCTTTGATTTCTTCTATATCAACAACTGACACATCCAACCTGTTGTCACAGAAATATAATTGAAATCTAAGAAGAGGCTGAGCAAGAAAGCTGTCATTCATTTTACTAACTAAAAGAAAGCTAATGAATATTTATTTAATGCCTTAAATTAGCTAAAAAAAGTAAATAAACAAAATAGTTATTTCAATTTACCAAATCATGAAAAAATATATTCTTAAATAGTTGCAATTGATGAATAACTAAGTGAATCTTTGCTAGTGATATAATAAATATTTCAACAAATATTGTTTTATTTTCTATTTCTTTCTGACAGATTATATGTTTAGTTTTGAGACATCAATACAGGAGTGCCCTAAAGAAAGTATTATAAACAACTAATTTCATGCTTAAAAGTGCAAACTTTTTAAGTTATGTTTTTTTTAATGGTAATGAATTGGCCTTAGATTGTTTGGTTATATTTCTGTCTTAACATTAACTTTCTCAAAGTGCCTTTTAAGTGATAAATAACTCCAGTCCAAGGTGTCTATATGTGGCAAAATATCATTGGCCTGCACAAAGCATATGGCTTCTTCTTCTAATTTTTTTACACCTGTAGGAAGAAACACCTTACGTCTAGCAGTACACAAGTATGGATCTGTATATTGTACCATTTAAAGTATCTTTATAAAAGGCCAACAAGCTCTTCTTGTTAACCTAATCTTTGTGAAATAGCCACTGTCAAATCTAAAAGTGCTATTATAGCAATAACCCACGCCTGGGTGTGGGTAATGCTAAATTTACCCACGGTTGGCGTGTTCGCCCTCGGGACCAAACAAAGCCAACCGTGGGTAAATTTAGCATTACCCACACCCAGAAGTGGGTTATTGCTATTATACCATGACATTATTTAAGAAAAGAAACTATTACTTTTCTTAAATAATGGCATAGTATAATGCCTGTTTACTGCCCTTCCGCAGATGTCTGGCATCCGCGGCAGTTCTGATGTACTGCGCGCCTGCGCAGTACATCAGAGTTGGCAAAAGCAACGGAGAAAGCAAGATCTCCGTTGCTTTTTGAATGTTTAAGCTATGTTAAATGAGTTTAACATAGCGAGACAGTTTTAAAATAAGCAACGGAGATGTCCGTTGCTTATTTTAAAACTGTCTCGCTATGTTAAACTCATTTAACATAGCGAAACACTAAAAAAAGCAACAGAGATCTTGCTTTCCCCGTTGCTTTTTTTTAAAACACAGTCTCGCTATGTTAAATGGTTTAACATAGCGAGACAGCTTTAAAATAAGCAACGGAGATCTCCGTTGCTTATTTTAAAGCTGTCTCGCTATGTTAAACCCATTTAACATAGCGAGACAGTGTTTTAAAAAACCGAGTTATACTTATGGAAAAAAGTCCGGGCGACCGGACCTTTTTCCATTAGTATAACTCGATTTACAACGGGCACGCTGGCCAATCAGCGTGCACGTTTTGGGGGGGTCATGGTATAATTTTCAATATTGATGGAACTACTTCACCAAACAGATTTCAAAACAATTTTTTTTACTCTAGGACTGAGAGAAAATTTACAATTGCAGACCTTAAATGGGAGCTAGGCTTTGCCTTTTTCTCTAACAGTGACCTATGGGCTCTTTCAGTACTAAGTGATAGTCCTTCTTGTAGATAAACTGCCTTTGTAATCCACGTGATGAGAAAATTTACCATATTGCCCCTTCCGTTTTCTCAGATATCCCAAAACATATGCTATTTTTTCTTCAGGTTCTGTTCTATTCTTCCATCTGTATAATTTAATGAGACCTTAATATCTCTTATTTGAAAACTTTGTTGCTGTATCATAGACTTCACTAAATCAAATTTCTTATTACAGTTGTCCTGGATGAAGCCCATTTTAATGCTTTACATCCGAATGATGCCTCCAGGTGCATCTACAGTTACCTCCTACTGCGCCTCTAGCATCAAATATTGCTTGTTCATATTTGCATTAATACTTCCAAAACTATGCTACATACAAGGCATCCGAATTTTTATCTTAAAGCATACATGATAGCAAACACAGTTGTATTGATATCTGACCTATTTTAATGAGTATTTGTTAGAACTGTAAGGTCATAGCTTTATTTTTTAAAGGCTCAAGCCATGCCCACTGGGAGTTAAAGGTACACACCAAAAAGAGCTGTACTGGAGGGAATGAGTTAAATTGAAGTTCCTCAGTTTTTACAGAAAACTCCTGAACACAAGTTATCATCTGCTGCAGTTAATTTTTTAATGCAAAGATCTCACTGTGAAGATTTAGAAGACGACATTTTTTTCTCTAAATGATAATATAATCTCCAAGTAATGAGGAAAGACAGCAGAAAATAAGTCTGAAATTCACTGTTGATAGATTTATGATAAATTAGTTATATCAAAATTATTTTGTCAAGTTTCCATATAGAAGAATAAAACTTCCCTGTTGAAGCCTCTGGTCTTTTTGAAGCATCTAAACAGAGTTATGCATGACTATCTTGCATGGAAAATTGCTACATGTCAAATGCATTGTATTTCCCAGCTGCATATTTAGTACAAATATTCAAAATCTGTGCCAGGCTAGTCCCAATCCTGCTTCTCTACTGTAGAGTGCATCCAACCAAAATCTTTCCATTTTCTGTTTTCATACCAGGAAAGGGCACACCTTGCCTGCTTTTGCCTTTTTCCATACTTCTTATGCCAGAAGATCCAAAAGGTCCTATTGTGCATTTCCTTTTTCTATATCCTCCTGTATCTCAAATAACCACTGCTGTCTGTCCTGGGAGAGGGGAGGAAAATAGCTTCTATATATCTGTTTAATATGATTGCAACATTATATTTTGAGCAAAGTTTGGGCACTTTTCCTACCAAATCTTTTTGTTTAATATAATAAACAAGCTTTAAATTCTTCCCACCAACTTCCCCATGTATCATGTATGCCTGTCTGTATGCTGTAATATTATGCTGTACCTGAACAATGTCCAGCCATGTAGAATACCCTTGACCACCTTCAGTAATCTGTCTCACAAATTTGGGAGCTCTCTCCCAATATAACAGTCACCAAATTGTCTAAAAGGGAAAAAGGTATGACATAAGACATGATTTACTGAGATCATTATCATACTAAAGAAAACATAATCAAGACAAGTACGTAGAACATTACAGTGTAACTTGCAATTTTGACCTACCCCTCCCATGAAAAAGCTATTTGAAGAAAGACTGCTTGCAACTCCTACTTTAAATTGTTCCTGTCTCTTAACTTTACCGCTCACACATGCTGACATACATCACTATTAAAATCTCCAAAACATATGGAAGGAGTCCTGTGTAAATAAGGACTTAAATTCTCTATCATCTCTACCCTGTCATTTTGGAATTGTGGCAAATAACCTTCAACAATATCAAATATAATATCCCCTTCTTTAGCTCTATGCTAACAGTCCATACTAGCCTAACCATTTCTAAAACCAGAACCTCCACTGAAGTAGAAAACAAAATTTCCACTCCTGAACAGATATCATCACTTACTGATCACACAGTGAGTATTATAAATGGCAAAATCATGCCACATCTTGTTGTAAATTCAACTGGTGATCCTGAATGCATCAATTATTTTAATCCAATTTATACAGCATGAATCTTCCTCTGTGATTTGGTATGATATGCATACAAAGTCTCCACAATTCAGGCAGTCATAGAGGTCTGGCTCCATTTTCTGTATCTTCTTGCCCAGTTCAATGTTTCCTGTAGATACTTTTACTTTACAGAATTGTCATGTTCAGCCATGGATTTGTAATAGGCTGTTTCGAGGTAGATTCATAATCTAGATTAAGTCACTGGCAGTCAAAGTAGAGAAAAGAAGTGGTGGCTTGATAGAGTGTATCATTCCCCAGATGAACCAAGCAAGAAGAATCAGAAACTGAAAGAGAGAACAAAGGAGTGGGGTAGGATGAATGGCGTAATACTGATGATAGACTTGAGTCTACCAGGAACAGTCTGGGAGATTCTGAGCTCTGGGATAGAGAGGGAGCAAATACTGACTCAGGTGTTAGACAAAGAGAGGTTCAGGTGGCTGATGGAGGACTGTAACATAAAGAAAATAATTCTGGATGTGGTCCTAATCAATGTAGAGGTAGTCAGAGATGTCCAGAATAAGGAACCACTAGCCTGTAGTTTTGAGCAGGAGAGAGAATAGTAAAAATTGAAACACAATGGTGTGGAATTTTAGGAGTGTGGATAATGACCTAAGGTATGGAGTCAAGGAGGATTTAAGAGACTAGGAACAAAGTGAGGAAGTAAACAGCTATGAGAATGTGTTAGCGGTGGAGAATTCTGGCGTACGCTCAAGGGAAAGTCAAAAAAGAAGAAAGGGTTGATGTGGCTACATAGGAATATGTAGATAGCAATTAGGACAAAAAAATAGCAAACACCACCTAGAAAGGGGATGGGGAGGTAGAGGAGGCAAAATACAAGAAGGTGAGTAAAAAGGCAATAAAGTTATCTAGGGCAGCAAAAGCAGAGAAGTTGATAGCCTATAAAGAAGAGAGACATGGACTTTTTCAGGGTTAAATATTCTAAGTCCAAGATTGCTATGTCTCAGAGAATTCCCTTTTCTCCAAGATATGTAAATCTTAAAGTTAGTATATATAAATGGTGGCAGTGTGAGGGCTGAAAGAGATTTATCCCCTGAGCAAAATATAGGAGCAAAGCAATGTCAATATTCACTGTTATGCATTTTCAGATTTTTCTATGTAATTCCTGGACTCACGATTATGAGTCTCATTTGCAATATGGAGTCTTTTTTAGATACAGAATAGAAAGAAGGAAAGTAGGGAGCGAAGAAGCTAGGAGGAACAAAGATAAGAGAGAGATCACAGTAGACCCAGAATAAATCAGAGATAAGACGTGAATATTTTACTTCAGTTGCAGTAGTGAATTGCATACTATAAAGATGAAAACTTCTAATTTTACACATTCACATAAATCCTGGCTTAAACTTAAAGACTTGCTTGAAAAATATTAATTGTTGTTGATATGTATAACTTTGATGTACTGATCAGCTGTGGACCTATATAAATAGTTATTTGTTTGTTTTATAACTGCTTTGTTTATCTATTGTTTTAAAACCAAATAAAAACATAAAAAAGAAAAGAATTAGGAAGGTGCCATGTTAGCAGGGATGCAAAACAGAATGAGAGCAGTGTACAGGTACCAGTTTACAGAGGGAGGAGATAGAGAGGAAATGGATGCCCTTAGGAAGGATACAACACAAGGACCAGATTGTCTGTCTTCAAGAGTCCTCAGAAATCTGGAAGGTTTGCTGGTGGACCCCTGATGAATATTGTTAACAGATCACTGATTTGTACAGAAATGCCTAAGGACTTGAAGACAGAAAGGGTGGTCCCCTGTACAAGATGGGAGAAGAAAAAATCCTGGCCACTAGAAGCTTGTCTTCTTAGTAGTAGCAAAGAATGTTATAGAAAGAATACCAAGGGCAAGGCAGGTAGCAGTTCTAGAAGACGGCAACTTCCAGACAGTAAGCATTGCAGATTCATGAGTTTTTTTACTAGGTTGTGGGTGAACCTAACAGAAGAGTCATTGTTAGGTATGATTAACCATATGGCTAGTTGCCCTGAACTATGTTCTGTCTTCAGTCAGGCAATTGATCACTGGTATAGGGGCATCCATTACTATAGTTACTGTATCAGTCTATCACATTGCTGGGCTTCCTCTTTTACACTGACCTTTGACCTTGCAAGCATCATGTATGCTGCTAATGATCTTTTTCTTTTCATACATCTGAACTATGAGCAATGAAATCTTGTCATTTGAGCTTCCAGGGAATTCTTAGGTATTATCACCTCCAATACCAATTGATTTTGTTTTGGACAGTGCATGATATACACTGTATGCTTCTCCAACAACATAATTCAAAGGTTATCAATTTCCTTCCTCTTTTGTTTCTTCATAAGATCATAGGAGGTTACTAGGCTAATGGCCCTGGGGCCCTTACAAGCCTAGCCAAGAGTTTATCTCCAGAAAAAAACTTCAGTCAGCACTTGTTGCCCCTGTCAATGAGGGATACAGGTGGAACCCCTGCGACATATTTGTGGTTTCCCATCCACTCATCAAAGTTGCACTTGAAGAGGGTCAGCGAGGTACTCTGTTTGACATGTATAGGAAGTCTATTTCAGAGACGGGGCAGCCTCTGGGAGACAAAGCTGTCTCTCCAGCAGGTTTTGTTGATGTGGCATATTAGATTCAGGCCTTTCGAGTGGGTAATGCTTAAGGAGTTAGACTTACAGATATGGAGCATCTCTAGTAGGGTAGGGTCCGAGATTACCTTGTAGGTGAGACACAGATCAACTTGGAGCAATCTGTATGATACCGAGTAAAGTGATAGTGATTTGAGCCTGTCCACATAGGACAAGTGTTGGAGGCCATGGATTCTCTTTATGAGGTATTTCTGTGGCCTTTACAGTTGGTGCAGATGTTTGGAGAGGTACATACCTAACGGAGCGTTATACTCAAGTATTGGTCTAATGAGGGAGGAGTATAGAGAGGTAATAACTTCCTTTTTTCTGGATGTAATCCCTTTATTTATGAGATGAACCAAGTAAAAGGCTTTTCTGACCACTGTCGCTACAGGATGATCGAATGTGAGATTGTTATCAACCTGAGTACCCAGATCTCTCACCACAGGTTGTGTGTTTAGGGGGTTGTAAAAATGGTAATTTAATGTTGCAACTTGCAAAATTCAGTAAAATAGGCTCAACATGAACCCAATACACAATTCAAATGTTTAGCGCGCTTTCACCTAATAAAGTACAAGGCTTCCTCAGAACAATGAACACAGTTCCTCAAATATGTTAAATACTCTCCATCGTAATTAGTCAATTATTTCTTAAAGAAATCATCCATACCCTAAGTAAAGTAACTAAATGTATGAGTAAATTCAGGTCATCATGTAACTTTTCTAGGATTTGTTAGTGCAATTTGTTTAACATGACATTTATTAATAAACTACATTTTTTATTAACCTATGTAAATAAATAAATATATAAATACATAAGTATATAAATAAATATGTTAATACTAATTGTTGTGACAGTTAAAATAATAAATAACCCTGTTTAAAATACAATTAGGGTTTAAAACATAAATCATAACTTGGCTTGTCACAATTTTAAAACACTGGTAATGCTAATGTAATCGTTGAGTCCAGGAGGTCTACCAGCATCTGTCCTTAACTGCCAGTATAGCTCCCTAAATTCAACCCTGGACTCCCAATTACCACCACGAGGGTCAATATCAACCTGTTCCACCACTGAAAATGTAATCTTCATATTATTACATAATAAAGAGTGCCTATAAAAGGCATTAGATTCTTTACATTTAGCTGTTTCATAGAGATGTTCATAGATCCTCTTCCTCAGGGTACGTACAGATTTACCTATATAGAAACTGTAGCATTAACATTAACAAAAAGACACAATGGGGAGGCGAAAGCCTTGGTCAGGATCCGGAATCCCAGTGGTGACAGGTGGAGGCCATCTCTGGCAAAGCAATGAGGCCTGTTAACTATGTCATTCCAGGTAGACAGATACTAGATCCCCTTGGAATGACACCAGAAACTAAGCCATTTGCTGAAGTCAATTATTTTTTGTTGGTATTGTGGTAACATTCTTAGTGAAGGTCGGATGCTGCTTAAGGCTAGGGTCATTCCTGCCTGGGACACATACTCTGAGAGCTCAATCATGTCTCACTTCATATAGTCCAGGGAGGTATGTCTCAAGTCATTCACAACAACATGGACAATGACAGAGTCATACTTGTACTTGTTGTCGAGAAACTTAAGTGCGTGCATGATGTGACGGATTATGGCACCAGACAGACAACTGACAGTGACCTTCTCCTTGTCGAGCCTGTTGAGGGAGACATCGGTGTGTCTCACAAGTGAGTCACCAATGACTAGTGGGTTTGGTTTATTGTTATGCCTTATGGGCTGTGATGGTTTATTATTTTGCCTTATGGGATGTGTTTGCAAGACACTGGTGTGTTGTCTGCTATGTGTGATGTCTTTGGTGTTGTGCATGGAATGTTTGTGAATGCTGTTTAGGTAAGTTTTTATTGAGGACCTCTGCATAGGTGGGTGGGTGTTGTGCTTGGCTATGTGATGTGAGAGGCGTGGTGTTTATGACAATCTCCTCTTTGTCAAGAGTACTGACTGTGGTGTGAGACAGCATGGATTCCAGGTTACTGATGTAGATGCATCTCTCACAAGTAGTAGAATTATGTGCTAGCAGAAGAGGGCTGTCAGAAAACATGAGGCAGTTGCTACACTGTCTCAGTATGCCCATGGCTACCAGGCTGGCAGGAGAAACTGATGGAAATTGTCCAGACATAGTGTTCCGAATACTTGGGCAGACTTATGGAGAGAGGGTTTTGATAAGGATTTGTCCACAAGAGTGTAGACCAGAAAAACCTTAAATGTAAAGTTACTGGCCTGAAGCACAAGTGCTAAAACCAAAACTAAGATGCTTAGAATAGCAGATAAATTTAATCAGGCTACTAACAAGCAGTAGTAAATGCAGAATAAAAGCACTTGAACACTTAGGAGCACACAGCAAAAATAAGCTAATAAAGTAGGAAGAACACAATTACAGTAAAGACAGCTGAATAAAGTGTAATTTATTTATTTATTTATTTTTTTTTTTTTGTGGAGAGGGATGAAAGAAGATTAAGAAGCTAAGAGGGTTGGCCTTCCCAAATGCTCTATCTGTACTCAGTAGGCGGAGCTGATGAGATGAGACAGGGAGAAGTGTCCAAAATCAAACCAGCAAGGGGGTAGTCCTTCCCAAATGATGTCACTGTACTTAGTTGAGTGAGCAAATGAGATGGGAATGGGAGGAGTGACCAAAATAAATTTTGTAGCATGGGCTGGCAATTCCAAAGCCACCAACTTTAAGAATACAACAACTGGGAGGGAGGAATGGAAAACAAACAATGCACACAAAATACTGAGGACAAATAGAACAGAGGACAGTGGTGCAGCGGTAGCGTTGTCGCCTCACAGCAAGAGGTTCTCTGGTTTGATTCTCGGCTGGGGTGCCTTCTGTGTGGAGTCTGCATGTCCTCCCTGCATTCGTGTGGGTTTCGTCCGGGTGCTCCAGTTTCCTCCCACGTTACAAAAGACATGCATCTGGAGCCTTTCTCCCCGGGCCCTCACTGAAAATTGGCTTCGTTCCAAGTTGGACTTTCCTGGTTAATAAATGCTAAATAAAATAAAATATATAACTGTAGTTATATATTTGTTCTCTCTATAACTTCACTATACAGATTTAACTTTCACGTCCATATGATGTTACGAAAAATGCTATCATTTGGACAAGTTAATTTGTCTTATGTAAAGACACATCTCAGCAATGAAGATCTTGTCTAAATCATTTATGATTAGTCTGCCAGGAACAATTCATAGTCAGAGGTCTTGGCTGCATATTATTTCACTGCTGATAATTGACGCAAGCAGGCTGAAGCTGTTTACTGTTTCTGTTTCTTCTAAAACAAGAGTAAATTTATTGATTTTACCAGTTGTCAGTATCCTTGTCTTTTTTATGCTATGATGCAAATGCATTTCAAGAGTATGTCATTAAAACTGAAGAAGCAGGTATTCCAAATCATCTTTTTTTTTTTTAGACGGTTAATGTGGTGCTGTCGACATAGTGATGGTTGCTCATAAGTCTTCCTCCAGTTTTCACACTTCAAGTTTCATCATACAGTCTTGCTTCTCTGAATATTTGTTCTGCATATAGATTTAATAAATATGGGTTAAAACATCCAGACTTGTTATAACCCTGTAAAAATTCCAAAGCATTCTCTTTCTCCTTGTTCTGTTTGAACTGTTTCTTCTTAACTGATGTAAAGATTGTGCAAGAGAACTATCAGATGTTCTGGCATATCCATGTTTCTCACTGTGGTCTAGAGTTTTTTTAATGATGTATAGGTTCAGAGGTGTTTACTAAGTTAATGACCACAAGGGCCTTTTTAAGCTTAACCGTGCATCACAAATCTCTGACAAGTTCTGGTACCTTTGATAAGTGTAAGCATAGGCTTGGGAGATTAAATATTTACAAGCAGGGGCCTGGGAGATGAACCATTTACAGACTGCCTATGTCCATTAGAGACATAGGTGGCAAATCAGAGATGAGGTTCCTGTTCTCCATCCAACTGTCCAAGTTACACTTGAATTGGGTTAGAGAGAAACTCTGCTTCACATGTATGGGGAGCCTATTCCTGTGAAGTGGTAGTCTCTGGGATACATACCTGTCTCTCCAGCAGTTCCTATTTATATCACAGGCAGGGTTTAAGTATTTAGAAGAGATAATTCTGGTGCTACTTGTTTTGTGGATAAGCAGGCAGTCCATCAGGGTGGGATCTGTCAATACCTTGTATGCCAGGCATGGATCTCTCCTCAACAGCCAGTAGGAAACAGAATACAGGGATATAGCCTTGAAGTGGTCTGCTGGACTAGATAACACTGTATAATGAGATTGTAACCAGTCCAAAGAACAATTTGCTGAAGCAGTTCACTCTTGGACTGAAATGTAATGTCCAGACCTGTGGGCTTAGTCAGTACTGCAACCATGTATTCTTCTCATAAAGAACAATCGCAAAAAACAATAAATAAATAAATCATATTTTGCCAAAAACAGATCCAGCCACCACCCCCTCCCTTTAAAACATGTCCTAGATCAGTTCTCTTCCTATATAACTGAATGCTGTAGTATCAGATACAGAGAAACCGATACCATCCAACAACAATGGCCATCTTACACAATATCAGTCAGGAAAGGGCTGCTCTGCTCTTCTGCACCTCACTGAACAGCATTATGTCTGCTTAATGGCTACTTCTTTGGAATCGATGCCCGTGCAGAATATAAAGCAGCCATAATTAGGGATCAGATTTTCTCAGCGTCATGTGTGGAAGCAGACTTCCAAACACCTATCCCCATTTCCATCCTACCATATGTGAGGAATTTGCAGCATGTGTCAAAATTTTATCCATGTATTTGTAACTCCCACATCTTCCAACTCAGCAACAGTAATTGTGGCAGCCTCTTCCATAATTTCTGACCATAATTTTGTAAAAGGGGCACGATCTGATGATTCCAGTGCTATCTGAGACTCTTTCATTCTCACATTCTCTGCATTTATGACAATGCCATAACTACATTTGGGAAGGGTAGGGATACTTTAGCATTTTCATCTCTTCATTAAAAAATAGATATGCATTTTTATAACTTTCTCAAAACAGTCTATCCATTATACAAAGATAAAAGCCAGACTTAATAAATAAATAAATACATAACCTGTTCAGTAGAAAGATGAATAATTAAGTAAAAATGTCATTGAATAAATAGATAGAACCTTTATTCAGTTCTAAACCTTTATTATTTATTTATTTATTTATATTTGTTGACCGGGAGTGTCCGACTTGATGTTGGTCCATTTTCAGCGGAGGCCCGGGGAGAAAAGCTCCACAGTTAAAATAAACAGACAGTAGTTACATTGGATTACATAGCGATTAACAATTTACATAGCAATTACTTACAACATATTTACAGAAGAAGAACATAGTACATCAGTAGATAACTAGAATCTTTATCTGTGAAGTACATAACAGACATTAACAAATGTTACAATAAGAAGTTCCTGCTGTATAAGTACTAGGCTTATGAGCATCTGAGCTTGCTATAATCAAGGTAGTTAGCAGAGTGGAAAGAAAGGTAGTGGTTGGATGGGGTGGGTGATACTAGAGTGGGAGTTGCAAGAGCATAGCCAGCATGTTTTTAGGTGCGCTTTTAGTAAAGTTTTGAGGTGGGTGCATGATGGTATGCAGGTAATTGTGGGAGGGAGGGAGTTCCATAATTTGGCTATGGTGCAAGAGAATAGTGCTTCACCAGCAGAGTTATTGGCTTTAGTGATCTGCAAGTGATTTTTGTTGCTGGATCTTAGTGATCTGGTGGTGCGATAGGGTTGGAGTAGATTCTGGAGGGATGGGACATTTAGTGGATGGTTTACTAGTTTGTGGGCGAGTGAGAGTTGATACCATTGAAGGAGGTGAGGGAGTTCAAGCCAGCCCAGTTCAGCAAGTGAGAGACAGTGGTGACTACTGTAGGATGCCCCTGTGGCAAATTTGGCGATTTTGTTGTAGCAGGTCTCTAGCTTGTTTAGATCGCATTGCCTTAGGTTGGTATATATTGGAGAGGCATAAAGTAGGGTGGAGATAAGATGGGAATTTGCTATTGAAATCTTTGCTGCTTTGGTGAGAAGTTGCTTATTTCTGTATAATGCTCCTAGTTTTTTGTGGACTTTTATATGGTCATGGATATGTGAATGTCAAAGCAGCTTGTAAAAATATCCATACAATTAAATTCATATACTTCTTTCTGTTTAATTATACTATCCCTTCCTACATAACCAAAACTTTATTTTCATTAACACTTCATCTTAGCTCTGCAGCTACTACTCCACATCCCTCAAAGACAGGCTATTAAAACCTTATTTACTTCACTCTATTGTCTCTTCCATATTATTCCCAACATTTCCTGTCTTATACATTCTAAAAAGTGTTCTAAGCATCCTTCACTCTTATGTACTTCTGTTTCACAACATTTCATTCATCTGTTTGTACTTCGTTTTTGCCTTAACAAGCATCTTTCCCAATGAAAGCCTCCACATTATATCTTTCCAATGTATCTTACCTTTAAATCCCAATTTCCTTCTTTTTACTTGTCTAATAAAAAAGTATCTAAAGTTTCCTACGGCTCTCTATTAATGCCATTATATCACTTACTTTCAGTTCCTGTATTTTCCATATCCCTTCCATATCCCGATTCCATAACTATTCTTGTTTTTTTTTTACAATTCTTATTTTTTTAAATATGACATAATCAAACACTGACACATCCTTTAACTTCATTATTGCTAACTCTTACTAAAATAATTCTCTACATAATGTTCCTTAATGTTGCCCTCTTTCATACACCTTAACTACTTCTAAAGCATAAAATAAATGCAATGATATAAGGATAAGTGTTGGATTCAAAAGATCCAAATAACTTTTCTCGTTTTAATTGTATATAATTCCACCTTTTAACAGGATTAAGCATAATTCCCCATAAATAAAAAAAATATTCCTAATAATTTTATTTCCAGTGCTTCTGTAAAAGACAGTACACCTCTCCAATTTGTATTTTTTTTACATTTATTTACTGGGATAATATACTAATCATGACTGACTATTTACACATACTGCTTGGGTAAAATAATTTATAAAAACAAAATAAGTGGAAGCGAGAGAGAGAGAGGCAGTAAACTGTATATATTAAAAATAGTACTGAAAGAAGGAACAACATATAACAAAAACGTATAGTAGCAACTAAAAGACATAGAAACAATTATGAAAGAAATGCACATTATTGTAAATGCTCACATTTCAGGGTTACTTTGTGGTGTAAATGTTGTGGGGTAATGTGAGTCAAGGCAGGGAAGGTGGGAAAGGTGGAGTTAAGAAGTGTTAGCAGTTGAGAGGGAGGATGAGAGGCCCTTACATAATGTGGCCTGCTTTGTGGCAACAACAGTTTGCTTTGTTGTGGAGGAAGTTTTTAAATTCAACTCTGAAGGTGGGGAAGAGGAATTGTAGTTTCTTTAGGTGGGGGTTGGGGGGATGTCCCATATTTTAGGAACAATTATAGAGAAAGAACAGTTGGTGCAATGTAGCCTGATTTATGGAAGATAGAGTGGGGGATTATTTGGTAAAATGTCTGAAGTTGTATTGTGTGTGTTTAGCATAAAACCTGGCAGTTAGTTGTGAGAATGAGTTAGGCTGGAGATATTTGAAGATGTATAGTAGCAGATCTTCTCTGGGGTGCACTGGGAGCCATTTGAGAGCAAGGAAGTGGTGCTCAAGAGAAGGTTAGTGATGAAGCAACAAATTTTGTTTTCAATGATCTGTAGTGTGGAGGAGTTTTTTTTTTCTTAGAGGCTGCGTCTCTTATGGGTAGTCCATATATGAGTTGGGCCAGAAGGACTCCTTTGCCTATAGTTGCCAAGTTGGTTTGAATAGGTATGGTGAAATTTTCCTGGCCTAGAAGAGAAGTGACTTAAGTTTTGCCCAGGATTTCTCCATATGGGTATGGAATGTTAATAGAATGGTCTAGCCACAGAGCAGGTATTTAAAGGAGTTGGCTGTTTTTATTTTATTTATTTATTTTGTTTTACATTTGTTTCTATTGGTCTGCCACAAAGAGTAGTGATATTGAGTGACTGTGGTGATTGTGTAAGTTTTTGGCCAGTGACAAATAGCATACTTTTTGTTTTTGTAGGGCTAAGTATTAATTTGTTGTTAATGACCCAGGAACTGATAGAGTTAATGTATTTGTGCAGTCATGTTTCGTTGTAGTGTGGTTGTGTAAGTTTTTGGCTAGTGACAAATAGCATACCTTTTGTTTTTGTAGGGCTAAGTATTAATTTGTTGTTAATGACCCAGGAACTGATAGAGTTATTTTTGCAGTCATATTTTGTTGTAGCGTGGTTGTGGCTGGAATTAAAGTTTACCATAGTAGAGCCGAGGATGAGTTGTACAGTATGATGGTCATGAGGTAGTTTATTAATGAAAATAGAAGCGAGGAGAAGAAGAGATAGAATAGAATAGAATAGAATAGAATAGAATAGGATAGAATAGAATAGAAACTTGGGGTATTCCTATTGAAAGAAGTGTAGGCGGACAGACGGAAGAGCCTAATTTAACTCTGAAGAATCTGTTTGACAAGAAGTCTTTTAACCAGGTGACAAATACTAATGCCAATGTTCTGAAGAGACAGAAGGAGGATTTGGTGGCAGAATAGGTCAAAGGCTTTTGTGAGGTCAATGAATATTGCTCCTTTCAACTTACTGTTGTCATTGTTGAGGGGAATGTTGTCAATTAGGCACAAAATTGCTGTCATTGTACTATGACCTATGCAGAATCCATACTGTTTTAAAGTAAAGAGATGGCATTGCTGAATGTATATTGAGAGTTGGATACCAGTAATTTTTTTTGAGGTTTAGATTGTTTGGGCATTATATTTTTCATCAGGCAAAGGTTACAGAGGTGATGAAAAATGCTGGGTTAGAAACTCTCTGCAGAGATAGATAAACCAGGGAAAATGTGGTCTGAACCATGGTTGGGGGTGGGTGGGGGAGAGTCTGTGGGCATTTTTTTTCAAGTAGGTTAATGATTTTTTTTACATGATATTTTTGGAAGTAAAAAGGGGATGAAGGGCAGGAGTTGTGGGACAGAGGAAAGGAAAATAGAAGAGAGAAGAAATTATGTTGATAATTTAGGGAGGGTGACTAAGTTATCTAACAAATTCAGAGCAGGTTAGTGGTCCTTGATTAATCTGGATTAGTCTGGATTATGTTTACAGAGGATTTGTGAGTAGTGAGTAGACTAATTGGGCTTATTTAAAAGGAAAGGGTGCCTGGTTTTGAGATATTTGCTTTGTGCCTCTGTATGGACTGTTTAGCCAAGTTCTGAAGTTTGGCAAAGTTGGTACAGGTCATTGGTTGGACTGTTTTTTCCATGACTGCCAGGCTTCATCCCTTAGCTTGAGAAGAGATTTAAGCTTTGGTGAGCCACGGTTTTGTTATTTTTTAAAAAGGCATTTTACCATGGAGAAAATTATGTATACCTATTGTAAGCATTGTGTTAATAAGTATATCTTCTTTTTATAATTCATCTCAAAAACATTCCTTAATTTACCTATTTCTTGTAAATTCTTTGTCAAACTAACCCATTACTGATTTATTACTCTCTCTTGTCCAACAATTAACTGCAACATATTTCCCTAAAATAACACATTATCTGTATTCTATACCTAAATCTTTTACTTTTACCTTTATTCAGTTCCAAACATAAATGTTAAAAAATGCCACCTGTCCTCACAATTAACTCCACCCATATCCTGTTTTATCAACTAATGATAAACTATCTGCATAATAATATAACATTAGTGTTAGAGAAGCTCCTTTGATTATTTTGCATATAACTTTTCCTAACCTACCTTTCAGTATTTTTATAACACTCTTCATCAATAAAGTAAGTAAAAACCATGTCCATAACCAAAGAATGATAAAGCCTTGACTTTTCCCAGATTAATAAGCCCAGGTGCTGGAGGAGCTGGCCAGAGGCGGCACCTCTCAGTTCTCCTTGATTTTGGCTCAAACTTAGGCTTTGTCCCTCCTAATCCCTCACTAGAATTTGTGATTTTTGAGAGAAAAGATGGTTAATTGCACTTAATAAATAATGACAATAATTAGCGTTAAAGACTTTCTTACTTCAGAAAATGCATGTTAATTCACATTTTCTTATTATGTCAACTTTTCAAATTTGGTATACCAACTTCAAGATTGCACTACAGTGGGGAAAATGCTAAATTCCTCTTTCAAGCAGTTCTATGTAGACCGCAGTACAGTGGAGATCAGGAAATGTACTCTTTTCCTCACAGTAGTATGATCTCAGAGTTGGTATATATGTGGTGTGGGTGTAGATTTTCTTTTTTAATTATAGGAAACTCGATCATATGGTCTCAACCATATGAATTTCAAGTTTCAAAAACTCAATGAAATAATATAAACCCATCCTGGAGACATGGCTTAATACTTTGATATGCAACCAACACAGCATGTTTGAGATGCAGTGGAGCATCTCACTATCAAAGTCCAGCAACATGTTTGGACTGTTGAACATCTGTTTCTGCTGCCTAGATTCCTCTGCCAGAGTATTTTAGTATGACACAGAGACCTGCAGCAAGATGGCTGCTGTTTGTGCATTTCTGCACAATGTAATGGTACACAGACAACAAGAGCATGGGGAGTGCCATCACAGGACCAGACTTACTTCAGCCAGCAGGAGGTGACATTTGAGAGCCATCGAAGGAACCAGCAGCAGGGAAGACCATGCAAGGTAGAGGTTGAGGCAGGGACAATACTATGTGTAAGTGGCAAAAAGGCAGCATTTGGTCCACAACTATGGGCCAGATTAGACAAAAAAAGTTATACACTTACCATAATGATAGATCCATGTTGTCTGCTTCAATCATCCTCAACTCTTGGGTCCTCGGATCTGATCAGATCCAACATAAGCCACTCTACAGACTTCTGGATTCAAGTCTCAGGCTCCTCCCCTTACCCATAATCCCACTATATGTATTGAATTACCTCAGGCTGAGTTTGCTCACTACATCTATACCACCACAAAGAAAAAAATCCTGCCTATGCATAAAGGTATACCTGGCATACAGACCATAGCTGTAATATGACAAGCTTCCAGTGAGATCCATACAGTATGGTTTATATTACTTCACTGAGCTTTTGGAAACTCAAAATTCATATGACTGAGACCACATGATCGAGTTTCCAAAAACTCAAAATAAAAAAAAAATCTATGTTTTTTTGTAGGGGCAAACCCCCTGCAAATCATATATACCGACTCCGAGATCACACTATAGTGGGGAAGAGGGAAAATTGCCCAATCTCCACTGTACCTTGATCTCCATAGAACTGCTTAAAAGGGGAATACATCTTTTTTGCCACTGTAGTGTGATTCCAAAGTTGGTATATATAATTTGCAGGGGGGAGTGGGGGAGCATCCCCCCACATTTGGAAACTTGATCATATCGTCTAGACCAAATTAATTTCAAATTGCTAAATACTTGATGAAGTAATATAAAATCATACAGTCACTCTTGAGCCAAAATTATGAAATTATGAAAGTAGTAAGTACATAACTTTCATATCCGATTTTGTCTCTTTTGTCTGTCTTCTATTGATGGGACAGTTGCCTTCTATTCCAAATCTTGAGTGGTCTCACTGAAGGATATTCCAGAGATTGGCTGAACCGTAAGACCAAGTAGCTGCTGCACAGTAGCTGCTGTCAATAGGTACCCTAGAAAAATATGCTTCAGAAGTAGCAAATGTCCCAGTGGAATGAGCCTTGGGAGTGCCAGGCAGAGTCAAACCATCCTCTTATATACATTAGAAATGCAGTCAGATAGTCACATTGAAAGAGACACTTTCGAAACTTCCTTTCACAACTTGATTGAAGAGAAGGACACAAAGAACAGGTCAATCTTTCTAATAGCCTTAGTACAGTGCAAGTAAAACCTGAGCTGTCAATGCACATCCAGAAAGTGTAACAAGTGCTCTCCTTTATTGGAAAAATGGGTGAAGAAAACAGGGGGATTAATTTTCCGATTCAGTGAAAGTTCTGAAGCCAGCTTAGGAAAAAAAGAGGAACTGATGCTAAGTGATACCCTGTTCTTGTGGAGTGCAGGTTTACAATAAAGACCCTGAAGTTCTGATAACCTTTGAGCAGAAGTGACCGTCACTGGAAATGTGTTTTCCAACAAAGATATTTTAGTACAACTGTAGCTGCAGGTTCAAAGGGAGGTCTCGTCAGTGCTTGAAGGAAGAAAGTAATACCTGAGGGAGGAACATGATTCTTTAAGGGAAGGATGAAGAAAAAAGTTCCCCTAGAAACACTTAAATAACTACAATGAACCAATGGAAGTGTGCTTTTCTTCCATGTGAAAATTCGAAATGGCAGCCAGCTGGACTCTGATGGTAGAATAGCTATCTCCATCATGAAAAAAAAACAGCCAGGCAGCAGGGAGAGGAGCAGAAAAAGGGTTTATGTCCTTGCTAGATGCTCAAGCGAAAAACCTCTTCCATTTACTTCTTTAGACTTTTCTGATAGAAAGTTTCTATGAAGTATGTAAAGATCATGTTTAAAGGTGCAAAATGCCCTTTTCTTTTCAAAAAAGGAAAGTGTTCACATACATCTCTATGCCTGCAAACACTTTTTTGTATGGAAAGAAGAGTGTGTTTTGAAGCCTTTAATAAAATAATAAGTATTAAATATTGCTTCCAAATGTTGAAGACTAAATGTAGTAAGCCATGTTTATGCCATTAATATTCATAGGAGGGCAGAAGACAGTTATGTCATTCTGGGTTCCAGCTTTAGTGAGGCTGGATTAGCATAGGTAAGTAATTGTAAATTAGTGATTTAATCCCTCCTATGAGTATTAATGCCATAAAAGTGGCTTATTACATTTAGTCTTCCGTATTAAATTTTTTTTCTTTTTTATGTGTGGGTGCAAAACAACCTTTGTTTTTTGTATAAAAGTGTTTGTATGTATAGTGATGCATGCAAACACTTTTTTTATACAAAAAACAAGGGTCATTTTGCACCTTTAGACATGATCTTTAAGATAGGTATAACCTGTGATGAAAGCCAGACTGTCTAACCATCATGGGAACTGGAGAAACCATGTGGTTAATTTGAGTGATACAATATCCAGGTGAAGTATTCTGGACACATGAGAAAGAAGGTTTGGAACAGGGTCCAGTATCCACGAAGGACGAATCAGATGATGCCAAATATAGGGAAACTACACCAAGGCCAAAATGGGGCAATTTAGATCACCCTTTCTTTGGTCCCCTTGTTTTCTACAGGAACCTTGGCATAAGAGGAGTAGGCAATGTGCATATAGGATGCCTTGGTGTCAATTGTGGACAAGGGTGTCTCTTGGGGAGTTCCCCTCTCAGGGGTTCAGAACAAAATAATTGATACACTTGCTGTTAGAGCATGTGGAAAATAGGTTGCAGCAAGGTCAGCCACAGTAGTTGAAAATCTGTTCTACCACTGTTGGATTGAGGGATCACTGGTGAGGAAGAAGAAGAATGAAACTGCTCAGTTTGTCTGCTAACACACTGGACTTCCCCAGGATGTGTGTTGCTGTGTCAGAAAGCAGTAGGAAGACATTATCCACTATCAAACCCTCATGGCCTCTTGGCACAATGGATAATGGGGTGTTACAAAATCACTCTCATGTTGTCTGTTTGGATGGAAAGTACACCCCTAGGGAGGGAGTCCTGAAAAGCCTGCAATGCTAGGAGGACTGCTTTCTTCTCCAGGATATTGATGGGAAGATTGGCCTCTGTGGGGGACTATGTGTCTTAGACTATATAGCTCACAAAATGCCACCCACTCCACCCTAGCTGGGAAGTGTCTATGGTCATTGTGGTTTGGGGGGCAGTAGAACAAAAGGGCAACCCTATGAAACTAGTGGAGAATCAGCCACCACTGAACATGATTTCTGCAGATGTGGATGAGTCACACTGGGAAGCTCATCAGTTTAGAATGTATCAACCACTAGACTGCTAGAGTCCACTGTAAAATTTTCATGTAAAACCTGGCTTGAAGGACTAGAGTGATGGAGGCTGCCATCAGCCCTAGAGGATGCAATATGCACCTGGTTTGGGGCTTCTGATGAGAGAGTATTGTCAGTGCCTGATGACAAAAAGTGAGAATCTTCAATACTGGTAGTCTGGCTACCTGTAATGTGGTATTTAAATGAACCACATTGAATTCTATAGTTTGAACTGGCTGTAATTTTGACTTTGTCATGCTGACAGTTATACCCATATGGGGGCAGAGCTGGAGTAAGGAGTCCCTGGCTTGAAGAAGGAGAATCCTAGTGGGAGCAGTTACTAGCCAATCATCTGGATATGGGAACACTCAGAATCCCTGCAGTATGAGGTGAGCTGCAAGCACTGCCATGCACTTGAACACCTGGGGGGGACGGTTGTGAGACCAAAGGGCAGAAAGCAGAGGAACTTCCTGGAGTGCTTGTTCATTTTTATGTGACAATATGTGTTGTGAAGCTTTATTAAGCACATCCAATTGTTCTTCCTTATTAGCGCTAGAACAGATTTAACTGTGAACATATATAACTTTGTCTGTATCAAATACTGGTTTAGATGACTAAGGCCTAGGATAGGCCTGAGGTCCCCATTTTTCTTTGCACTAAAATCTTGAATAGACTCTGCATCCTTGCTGATCTAGTGGGACCTCCTGGACTACTCATTTACCTAACAGTTTTGATTCTTGTGCTGCAGCTTTCTGTTGCATGGGTGGGATGCTCAGAAGTGTTTTCGAACTGGGGGGAAAATAAAGGGATGGGATTATATAGCCTCTGTTTATGATTCTGTGCATCCATAAATCTTGGGTGATGGATGTCCTGGCTAAGAACTGCAGAGACAAGTACCACCTTCTAACTGCCTCCAGAGTGCAGTAGTGAAGCAACCATTCTGGAACACTGAAAGGCCTGTCTGAGAAAGGACACTGAAAACCTTGATTTTGTGGCCCGCCTCTGCCACAGGAGTTGTATCCATTATGATTACCCACCTCACCCTGCCTTTGGGGAGCCTATCACTAGATGCATTGAGAGTGAAGCCTTGAAATTTGCAGAACCATAATTTTTTGCCCACTTTTTGGTTTCTGGAAAAGGTCCATTAGGAGTGTGGTAGAAAAGCATATCTAATGCCAGACAAATTCTTGTCATCCTATTCACTTCTAGACAGCATCTCTTTAACCTTAGGTCCAAACATTGTGGCCCCATCATATAGGGCATTAATGAGGGACTTTTTAAATATTAAGTTGCAGAGCCACATACATGCATGTTGGTGCCTGCTGCTCTCGACATGCCATCAGCTGCATTAGAAGTAAGGTGCTTGGACACGTTCAACAGAGACTTAAGGGTAGCCAACTGTATATCCACTGATTTCCTGTCTTCTGCAGAATAGGACCAGGAGATGGACTTGGATAACTTTTTTGTCAGGTCCGTCTGAAAATGTGTTACAAGGGCCAAATAGTTAGGCACCCTGAAAATCACTAAAGCTTACACCTGCTTTTCATATCTGTCCAACACCCCAGACTCTCTTTTGGGTGATGGTCAATAGAGTTCTCCTTAGCAAGCTCTTTCTTGGTGGCTGCCACTACCATCGAGGGGTCTACCACTGGATCCTTGCTCCAGAACAGCCTATCCAGGAAAAAAATATCCTATTTGGCTTATGGAGAATTGGTTCAGCCACGTCTTATTCCTTCCAAGCTCACCTTGAAACCAGGTCTACCAGTCCGTCAGTGAGAGGGACCACCCTAGAATGGGCCAACCACAAAAGCATTAAGGAATACTGATTCCTCCTAGCAGAGGGTGTTGGTGGACCATTCCCCCCTCTGTCTCACCAACTACAGTATCTCACCAAAGGAGACATCTTCAAAAGGGGGATCTAGGGACCCCTCCCCCTTATCAAATTCAGTATCTTTAGTGAGGGACTTCTGAGGTGAGTCCAAGTGCCTCCTTTAGAATGAATGCTTGTGGTGTACTTCCCCAGTAGGGTGGTCTAGACAAGACTCTGAAGCACATGGAGAGCCCACAACTTGAACTATCTTGAGACTTTGAGAGGCTGGCTGTCAGAACATGACAGGAAGACAGGGCAGATGACCCAACAAACCCCATGGGGGCAAGGATGGATCTGAGTGAGGAAAGGAAGCCTGCCCCATAGACTATGACTGTGGCAGAAGGACAAATACTAAAATTAGGTGACAGTAGAGTGTTTGTGGAGAATGATTACTCATTGTATACCAGGCAAAACAGAAGTAAATTCATCCCTCTATTCAGAGAATGCCGAGATGCAGGTGTGAGATTCAAATGCTATATCCGGCTGTCTTCAAGGTATTCTTCCCTGGAGGGGCAAATCATTTTGATGAAGTGTAGGCTAAGGAGGAAATACAGAAGTTTGTCCAACAAAAATTGAGCTGTGAAACAGAAGGGGATTCAACTTTTCACTCCTCTGGTAATAAAGACCACAAAGAGACTGCACCTGTGAAACCTTTTCCAGTATTTCAATGGAAAATGTTGAAGAGAAGGAAGGGAGCACGAGAGTTGACCAGAAGAATCAAGAGTATGTTGGAAATGAAGCAGAGACAGGATTTGGGTGATGGAGATGAGCAGTAATATAATCCGTAACTTAATGTGGGATTACAAAGCATTAATTATATTTGTGAAATATGATAGCCCAAGAAAATCTGGAAACATTGGACGTCTTCAAAATTTGCTTGCTGAGTGGGGGATGCAAGTATATGCCTTACTTCATGTCATTAATGTTCAGAAAAATACTTTGGGGAGGGGAAGAGAGGGGAGAACACATACTATAAGTAAAGAAAACACCTTCTTTTCTTAATAGTATTGTATCTGTGTTGCATGGTATTCTTTGCATGCTATTTTGGGTGTAATGGGGACTGTAAACAGGTGTTTTTATTTTTCTCCCCTCTTCTCTTTTTCATCTTGTGCAGTTTTGAGAAACATTGGTAATGTAATGATTACCAAAAAAAAATAAATAAATAAAGGGAAAAAGGGAGCCTGGTTAAGGGGGCATGATAGAGTTCAAATTGATGTGCTTCTGTTTTCATTCTTGCATGGGGAAATGACTGATTAAGGACCTTTGTTTTAAAACAGACCACAAGTAAATGAAAAATATGTATACTAAGTAGCATTTCTGCAGCATGTCTCCATGGAGACAATCTGGTAAAGAAAAACTGGAGACAGTCTGGTGGAAGGGGGTTGGCTGAGGGAGAAGAATAAAAAAAGAACAGAGAAACTGGTTAGGACATAATGTTCCCTGAAAACAATCAGGGGGGTTTTCCCAGGTGTGACAGCTTCAGGGATAATACAAAAGCAGTTAGACTTGAAGTAAAGTTCTCTCTAGTTTTTTTTTTTAATGCAATGTGGATACTAATATAAACAGGTGCTTTTGTTTGTTTCTTGTTCCCCCTTCTTCTCTCTTTTTCTTTATTCAGTTTTGAAAAATGTAGGAACTGCAATGAAAAATGATCGAAGAGGGGAGGAGATGGGGGAGAGCACAGGGGTCTGGTTAAGAGACTATGACAAAATAAAAATCAGTATGCTTTTTCCCATGCTTGCATAGGGAAATGACTGGGTAAAAACCATGGGCATTATCCAGTAACAAGTTTATTACAAAGCATGTAAATGAAAAAGAATATTGAATACTGTAAGTCTTTCTTTCTTTCTGATAAACAAGGTACCCTTAGCAAGTTCAGTGTATGGTTTGCATGTCACTAGAAGACAATTTGATAAAGAAAAATGGCTTGGAGAAAATGTTTACTGAAAGCATTCAAGTGTTTTCTCAACTGGGAGAGTTATATGCATATAAAAATTAAACAGCATTTACTTATGGCACTGGCTGTACCATGAGTCTTAGCATGACTAACCTTTCTTTTTGGTTCATTTTAGCCTGTCTGTGTAGCTATCAACTTAGAACTTATGTTCTTATTAGGAAGCAAAAACTTCAATATTTGAAGATGTACATAGTAAAGTTTGTAGGTTTTATGAGGATTTTTGGGGGATGGTCTGTTCTGTTTGATGGCTTTCAAGAAAAACAAAAAGTTATGTAAGATGTGACATAGGTGCAAATGGATATGACATGAAATAAATGTATAAAAGACCAATCTGCCGAACAGTATATACATGTAACATAAAAGTTGGAACTAGACATTTAGCAAAAGAGCAGTTATATATAAAAGGTGGTAATAATAACTATATAAGAAAATGATGCTTTCTGTAATGTCTTTCAATCTAAATGGTCTTACAGATAAATATAAAAAAGAAAGAGTAGTGAACTATATTAAAAAATGTAGAGTGCAAATAGTTATGCTACAGGAGACACTCCTGGAAAGAACTGAACATGTGAATTTGATAAAGAAAGGTTTTCAGGATGGTTATTCAGTGGAATATTTGGGGCAAAGGAAAATGGTAGTACTTATTTTAATTGCCGGAGGAGTTCCAACAGTGATAGAAGAGGAAAAAAAGATAATAATGGAAGACACATAGTACTTCGGGGCTACTGGCTAGGGAGGAGGATTACACTGGCATGCCTTTACATCCCCCCTAAAACTGCTATAATGGAGCTTAAGAAATTTTAGGAAGATATAATCAGCTTTCAGTAAGGAATATTACTTATAGGTGGAGACTGGAATTCGGTTTGCAACAGTAAAGATGTGTCTGGGGAGCCTAGAAGGGTTAATATAACAAGGGAGGTAGATTTTTGAAGAAATTTATGAAAATGTTTGGCATGGAAGACGTGAATTCAGTACTAAACGTTCGGAGTGAATTTACATATTATTCACCGAGATACAAAAACTGGGCTAGGCTAGATAGATTTTATATCTCACAGGAACGTGTGCATTTAATTGAAGGTTTGAAACGCACCTAATAACTATTTCAGATCGTGCATCAGTAATAACTAAAATAAAAACACAAGGTAATGAAATGAAAATGAGACACTAGCGCTTCCCCACCTACCGGTTGAAAAGAGAGGAATTTAAGGAATGGGTTATGAAATTAGATCAGGAGCTACTAGAGAAAAACAGATTTGTCTTCTGAAAACATAGCTAAGGAGTGGGATAAAATTAAAGTGGAGTTTAAAACTAGGCTGGAAATAAAAGAAAGGGATATATGGCTAAACAGTAACAATAATTATTTAGAGGGATTGATAAATGTTAAAGTATTGCAAAATAGGAGGAATCTCTCAGAACAAGAAAAGGAGCAACTGCAGAATGCTAAACAGAAAATAAGGGATTACATCAATAATATGCATAAGTTTAGAAAGATTGCTGTTAAGCAACTGTTTTTTTATAGTAATTCCAGAACACAAAAACTTTTAGCACAACAACTCAGGCAACAAAAAGTAGAAAGACTAGTCACCATGCTTAGGGAGCCTATAACAAGGAAGATAAGAGACCCTGTAGAAATATTAGAAATATTTTGAAAATGTTATGAAAATTTGTATAAAGCAGAGAAATATGGAAATCAAGAAAAGGTACAAATGGAAATGTTTATGAAAGAATTAAATATGCCAAAGTTGGAGGCAGATGAGGCTCAATTACTAACAGTTAGGATAGAAAGGGATGAGATAAAAATGATTATGTATAACCAGTCCACAGGAATGTCCCCAGGAATAGATGGTATTATTGTGGAAGTTTGGAAGTTAGGAGGGAAAAAATTATAAAGATCTGGAAGGTTTTGTTTAACAGTATTTTAAGAGGAGGAGAAGTTCCAGCATCTTGGAAGAAGGTGATGGTAACGGTAATAACTAAAGAGGGTAAAGATCCATCGGATCCAGCTTCATACAGGCCAATTTCAATACCAACCATGATTATAAAGTGTTTATGTCTATAATGCCTAAAAGAATGGCAAAAGTGATACCAAAATTGATAGATATGGATCAGTGTGGTTTTGTGGAGGGGAGGCAAACATCTGACAATATTAACTGAACATTGAATGTAAGGAAGTACCACTTTTATTCATGGGTCTTGATGCAGAGAAAGCATTTGACAGAATAGACTGGGACTTCATGAGCAGGGCAATGGAAACATTTGCTTTCCCTGATACAATTATAAGGTTTATTAGAAGAATATATGAGGGATCAGAGGCATGAATTAAAGTGGGTGGGTCCTCTCTGATCATTTCTGCTTGAGTAGAGGAACAGGCAGGGTTGTCAGCTTTCCCCTTTGTTGTTTGCATTATATTCAGAACCACTGACAAAGAAAATAAGGGACTCAGAAATTCAAGGATATAATTGGCATGGTAGTCAGGAAAAGCTGGCTCTATTTGCAGATTATATTATTTTATACATGACAAAACCAGAAAGAGACATTATAGTGTTGTGGAATATTTTACGACAGTTCCAGATCTTTTTGAGATACAAAATTAATGAAGCTAAAACAAAGGCAGTAGTAGTAAATTATGCAGCCACACATGAATTGGTCCAACAATATCCATATTTATGAGGACATGATAAAATGAAGTATTTAGGAGAACAGATTACAAATGACTGTGGTGGCAGCTAAGGATATGTGAGAAGAGACTAAAGAGAAGATAATACAAAAATAGAGAAAGTGGAAACTTTGTTATATGGATATGGATACTAAGATACACGCAATTAAAATGTTTTTAGTCCCTTTAGTCTTATACACAGGTCAGGCATATTTTTATTAACCAGAGGAGAAGCTGTGGATAGCAGTTAAAAAAGAATTGAAGGATTTTATCTGCTAAGGGAAGACAGCAAGGATCAAGTGGGATAAGATGATTCTGTCAACAGAATAAGGTGGTATAGGATTACCTAATTTGAGGAGGCATTTTAGAGCAGCACAGTTAATGCTCTTATACATAGCACAGGCAGAAAACTAAAATTCAAGGTGGAAAGGGATGATGATGACACAGAGAGGAAGCTCAAGAAACAAGGAGAGATTGGGATTTTGGATGCAGACTCTTAAGGAGAACAACCAAAATCATACAGAGTATTATATTCATAAAATAGCAGGGAGTATTCTAAGAACCAAACCAGCATGAGAATGGAGAAAAGAGATTTTGCCTATAGGGTTGACTGTGGTCAGGGATGCAAATAGGCAAGAGGGGGCTGTAACTTACTGAAGAAAACTGGCAAAGGAACCAAGGTATTGGGAGCAAATAACTAGAAAGGGAAAGGTAATGGAATAGGAATAGGCCAAAAATATATTTGGACTACAGGTTAGAGATTGTCTTCCCTATCAAGGATTGATATCAGAGTATAGGCAAAGGGAAAGAAATAGGGGGCTGCTAAATGAAAGACCAGCACTCGTAGAGTTTTTAATAGAATCTAGAACAGAAGCTGCCGTTAGAAAATTAATAATTTGTAAAGCATATAAAATAGTACATGATAATAATAGGAATCAATCAGAGGAGTTTAGAAAGGATTGGAGCGAGATTGGATAAGCAATTCACAAAGAGACAATGGGGGGATATATGTATAGCTCCCAAATATGCAACAAAGTCTAGAAGATTTTGGATCTTTGCCTTGAAATGTTTACATAGGTATTTTTATACCCCAAGTAGACTCCAAAGAATTTTTCCTCAGGTGTATAGCAAATGCTGGAGATGTGATGGGCAAGAAAGAGGTAGCTGGGAACATATTTTTTGGAGGTGTGATGAGCTGGCAGACTTTAGGGATTCCCTGCAGTCTGCTCTTTCGGAGGTGCTGGCTGGGCCAATTGGACTGACTGGGGAGATGATTTTTTTGAGTTATGCTGCAGAATTGGAATTGCCTAGACATAGTAAAGCCTTGTTGAGTCTAATTATGGTGGTTGCATTTGGTACTAACAATTGTTTGCTGATTGGAAGAGTTGTTTGTGTCTGTCTGGACATAAATCTTTGAGCAGGTGAACCAGTCAAGTTGTCTCAAGGAATGTTTCTGAGAAATAGGGGGCTTTGCACTCCAAATTGCATGTTCAGCTTAACCATTGGCTTGTGGATACTCAGGACTACTGGTAATATGAACAAAGCCCCAGGACTCAGCAAATTTCTTGAACTTCTGACTAGTAAGCTGTGCACCATTGTCAGACACAACTTTGTGCGGACTACCATGGACAAGAAAAATGTCTCTTTAATTTTATAATGACTGTACTGGACATCAAATTAAGAAGTAGGTCAGTTTCAAACCAATTTGAGTAAGACGTAGGAACACCAATAAACAATCTCGGAAGGTAGGTCCTTGCCTGGATCCTTGCCTTGGAAAATCACAAAAATGAGGCAACCAAATAAAAACACACAAGGCAATTTATTCCACACTACTAAAAACAGAACAATCCAACCAACTGTACAAGAATAATGTTAAGCGCTTTCACCTAGGTTCAATCGCAGGCTTCCTCAGAACAATTTACAATGAGACACCAATAGGCTTAAATAGCAATTCAAACATCATGTGACCCAACCCCGTTCACAAATTGCTTAAAAACCTATTACAAAAGATATAAAAAATATAAAAAATATTAATAAACCCAGCATATGAAATAAATTCATATCAAAGAGACCTAGGACCACATAATCTTATTAACAGAGTATTAAACGGTCAATATATAAATAAACGTGGATGCTGCAAATTCTACATCATTTCCAATAACATGAAACAGATTGCCCTTACAATTAATAACAAAATAAATCCTTTTCTTATTATCTAAAAAAGTGTGTGCAAAAATTAATGACATTCAAGTAAATATGTACAAAGAGAATAGAGTATATATAGATCTATAACCTAGCTGACCTCATTTTAAGCACACTACTAATATTAATGTGATCGTTCAATCCTGGGGCTTTTCCTGCATCCAATTTTAGTTGCCAAAGCAACTCTCGATATTCTAGTCTTGTCTCCCAACTTCCTCCCCTGGGGTCCACATCCACTTGTTCTAAAACAAAAAACATAAGCTTCATATTAGAACACACAAGGGAGTGTTTAAAAAAGGCATTAGACTCTTCCTTAGTTTTTACGTCATAGAGGTGCTCATAAACCCTTCTGCCCAATTGCCTTTCCATTTTTCCAATAAAAAACTAGAACATATCGTACACATCCCTAGATAAACCACTCTGTTAGACTTGCAGTTAAAATATCTCTGGGCTTTTACATGAAACTTCCTAGAAGAAATATATATGGAATTTGTGTCAAACATAAAAGAACACTGATGGCAAGAACCACATTTAAATGTACCACTTTTTTTATTGTTACTAATAAAATGTTCTTTGTTCACCCTTTCTAAATGTTCTTTCAAGTTAAGATCTCTCCTTCTAACAAACCTTGGGTGGGGGGGTATATATTCTGATATTTCATCATTGACCCTCAAAACATGCCAAAATTTTTTAATAACTTTTCTGTCCTATAAGATGTTTCCATAAAAGTATGAATAAATGTGCCTGGACCAAAGTCCGTATTAGTGGTAGTTGCAGTAATGATGTCAATACCTTTCCCTATGAGTGGGAAATAATTACTTTCCCTGTTTCTAATAACCTCTTCGGCCTGCTGGTTAATAAGTTCTTCAGGGTAGTTTCTTTCCAAAAACAAGCTTTGGATGTAACCTATTTAATTGATAAAATCCTTGAAATTGTTTGTCATCCTGGAAGCCCTTATAAACTGACCCTTTACAATCCCCTTTTTTTGATACATGGGATGACCGCTATCAAAATGTAAATAACTATTAGAAAAGGTTTTCTTTCAAAATATTCTAGACTGAAAACAATTATTGGTAAAATCTTTATATAAAGTGATATCCATATAGTCTAATTTCTCATCGCCCACCTTAATAGTAAACCTCAAAAAATCAGTTGTCTGGTTAATGTAAGTAAAGAAATTTTCCAACTCTTCCTGAGTTCCCTTTCATAATAGACAGATATCATCTAAAAATCTGCTATAATGCACTATGTAATTAATCCAATCTGTCTCAAAAATAAAACATTTTTCCCAAAAATATAAAACACAATTAGCTTATAAGGGGGCACAAGATGACCCCATTGCCACCCCTTTCTTTTGATGATAATATTCGCCACTAAAATATAAAAAATTATTTTTGAGAACTGTTTCAGTAAATTCCAAGACAAGATTGATAGTTTTACTATCTAAACCTGATTCGTTCACTAAAATATTGGAGAACCAATCTAACCCTTCCACATGAGGGATACTGGGAAAAAGTTCTACCACATCTATAGTAACCATTGACAAATCATTTTCAAACATACTTTTATTAATCTTTTTTAAGAACTCCCAAGAATCCTTGCAGATGTGTTGAATAGAATTCATAAAGTTCTTAACAGTAACGTCCACAAATATTGCTAGGGGTTCAGTAATGCCCCCTGCCCCGGCCACAATCCGTCGAAATTTAATATTTTCAGTACCTTTATGGGTCTTGGGAATACCAAAAATTGTGGGTATTCTAGGATGTTCTACTTTCAAGAAGTTATAAAGTTTCTCATAGAATACTCCCTGTAAAAGATGATCGTATAAATAATATTTTATTTTGGCATAAGCTATGTTAATTTCATTTTGAGAAACTAACTCATACTGGTCCATATCTTGTAAAATATTGTACATATGGGTCTCATAATCATTATTATACATTAAAACGACCCCCCCCCCACCTTTATCTGGTTTCATTACCCTGCATCTGTTTAATTTAAGGATGTCCAGGATTTCCGAATCATTCTTTGAAAAATTTTTATTCATACTGACATTCTTATTCGTTCCAATCTTTTAATGGATTCAGAGGTTTGCTGGTCTTATCATAGTAGGACTTTTGGGACAAATGCTTTTTCAGAAGTTAGGCTTTTACTGCTTTGTTGTTTTTAACACATGAAACCAAGAAATTCTTACTGATTGGCAGTGTGGTTCTGGTTTGTCTCAATAAGTCTATGAGCAGGTGAGCCATGTAAATCATAGGGAAAAATGTTTCTGAGATTAAGCAAGTTTAGAAAAACATCAGTATTGTCTGATTTGGATTTCTCTAATAGCTGTCTTGCACTTTGAACTGTACGTTCAGCTAAGCCATTTGACTGTGGGTATTTAGGACTACTCGTAATATGAACAAAGTCCTACATTTCAGCAAATCTTTTGAACTGCTGACTTGTAAGCTGTGCACCATTGTCAGAAATAACTCTGTGTGGACTACTATGGACAGAAAAATGTCTGTTCAACTTAGTAATGAAAATATCTGTAGCTAGGTTAGGAAGTAGGTCAATCTCAAACCAATATGAATAAGAGTCTACTGACACCAAGTAATGTTGACCATTCCACTCAAAAATATCTGTAGCTACTGTTGACCAAGGTAGTTTAGGAATCTGGCTTAAATGAAGTGGTTCCTTTTGTTGATGCAGTTTAATACTATTACAAACAGAACAAGATGAAAGTTCTTTCTCAATATATTTTGATATAGAGGGCCAAAATATTAGTCCTCTCGCCCTTCTTTTAGTAGAATCAGTTAGGTGGTCACAGTGCAAAAGCTTAATATACTCGTTGCAAGGATTTTGGAACAATCATTTTTGGACCTTTCATGAGGATACCATTGTCTGTCAGACTCTCACTTCTGTAGGGAAAATACTGCTGCACATCTAATAGTAAACAAGATTGCTTTGAAGGCCATCCTCGACTGATAAAGTGGTTGAGCTTCTGGAGATTTGGATCTGAAGCTGTGTGATTTCTAAGCTTATCAAACCATGTGGAAGAAAAATTTCTCACTTCCATGACTTCAAAATCAGGCTTCTCATTCTCATGCTGTGACCAAAGGTTGGGGGGGGGGGCAGTCTCGATTTGAATAGGTCGGCCATAAATAAAATCATGAAACTTTGAATATGCAAACACAATTGCCAAGAGCTCTTTCTCAATCTGGGCATACTGCATCTTGGTGTGGGTAAGAGTTCTCGATGTGTAGGCTACTGGTCCACCCTATTGAAGAATGACTGCATGAAGACCAAGCTTAGAAGTATCACAAGAAAGAGTTACTGGTTTGTGCACATCATAGAATCTTAAAGTAGGTGGACTGGCAATTTTTTGTTTCAGGACATCGAATGTTCTTTGGTGTTGTTCTGACCAGACCCAGGCTACATCTTTGCGTGTCACCTCTCTCACCGGTGCTCAAAGTTGACTCAATGAAGTTGCCTAAGTAGTTGACCATGCCAAGAAAACATTGTAGGACTTGGACATTGTCCGGGGCTGACTTCTCAAGAACTGCTGTTTGCGTGGAAGGATCTGGTCATAAGTCTGAACTGGTAAACAAATGACCTACTTAAGTAACTTCTTGTAGCCTGAATTTACATTTCTGAGGATTCAGCTTAAGATTCACTTCACAAGCATGTTCCAGAACTTTCCTGAGGTTTCTGTCATCTTTGACTTCACCATTGCCTCCTACAAGAATATCATCTACTATAATAGCACATGGATAGCCAGAAAAAAAATTTGTTCCATTGCACGTTGAAAGACTTTACTGGCAGAATTTATTCCAAATGACATTCTCAAAAATTTGTACCTTCCAAATGGTGTAATGAAAGTAGTTAGCAATGAAAATTTTCGATCAAGTAAAATTTGCCAAAATAAACTCTTTGCACCTAAAACAGAAAAACAGTGGAATTTGGCATGAGGGCAGCAACATCCTCAACTGTATGCATTGGATGATGAGGTCATTTTAGTGCTTTGTTCAAATCTCTTGGTACTCATATACCAACTCTTTTGCTCAACGTTTTCTGGAATTCAGAAATTCCAATGCCTTGGATCAATTTATCCACACCCCCACCAGGGGCAGCAATATCTTAGACATGGTCATTACCAACATGGGCGACTGATGTTCCACACCAGAGGTCAGTTCCTCATTGGTCAGATCCAACTACAAGCTAATCACCCTAGACCTCCACATCCCACCCCCACCCCCCATTAGGGAAACCACAGTAAAAAATTTCTCCAAAGCCAACTTCACGCTTCTTAAGACAGAAGTAGCAAGCTTCACGACACCCATGTAGATGGACAATAGAGGTATGACTGCTGAATCCTACACAAATGCACTTTATAAGCACTTACAGGAGTGCATGGATTGTGCTATCCCTAACAGAACCAAGATGCTATCCTCTAAAAAAAGGAAGCCAATCTGGTGGCCCCCTGCCATAAACAAACTCTACAACAGAAGAAAGAAACTGCTGCAAAAAAAGAGTAAAATCCAATGATTGGAGGAACTCCCTGGTCAGCCTCAGTAAGAAGCTGAGATCCCTCATAAAATCCCCAAAGCTAGTTACAAAAACAAAATCGCCACTGTTTCTAAAAACAACCACAAAGCATGCTATAGCCATGTCAAGAATCTCAATGGAAACACTCAAATCTGCTCTGAGTTACAGCATAATGGCACTAAATATACAGAACTAAATGATATTGCCAACATTCTGGCAGATAGTTTCAGTGCTAACTTTACCCCCCTCTCACATCCTAAAGGACCCATCTTTATACAGGAAGAATGCAAAGTTCCTGTAATCACGGCTGCACAGGTAAAAAACACACTCTCCAAAGCCAAGAACACAGCATCCATGGGACCTGACAACATCCCAGGCTGCGTTCTACATGAAATATAGAATGAACTGGCACCCCACCCAAGTACCATGTTCAAGTCATAGCCTCACCTCAGGCTTTGTGCCCACTGAATGGTGCACAGTGATGGTTATTCCTCTCCACAAAGGGGGATCCACCACGGACCCCAGGAACTACTGCCCCATTAGCCTGACAAGCCTTGTCTGCAAGGCCATGGAACGTATCACCATGGAACTTATAAAAAAATACATTGTTAATCTCCAAACTCTGGACCCCACCCAGTTTGGGTTTGTAAAAGGCAGATCATGTCTCCTAAACCTGAGAGACTTCTTTGAAGCAGTCACCAAAGCTGTAGATGAGGGTAAGGTGATTCACACAGCCTATCTAGATCTCACCAAGGCTTTTGACACCACCCCCCACTCTGGAATTATAGATAAACTCACTAAACTAGGTATAAATCCCTATGTCACAAGATGGGTTGCCAACTGGCTCACTGACAGAACCCACACTGTGAAAGTAGCAGACTCCAAATCTGACTTCAGACCAGTGACAAGTGGAGTAGCACAGGGTTCAGTCCTGGGTCCTCTTCTATTTGTTATCTACTTCTCTAAAGTACAGGCTAACACAGAAGATCTTTGGCTAATGAAGTTCACAGATGACTGCAAACTAGGAACCATAATTGAAACTCCTAATGATGTGGACATGCTACAAAAAGGCCTTACTGAGACAGATGCCTGGTGTCAAAGCCATGGCCTCAAGTTTAATGCCAAAAAGTGCATTGTCATCCCTTTTGGTAAAAACTCTGTACCCATGAACTACCACATAGGTGGTAGTCTACTTAACACCGAAAGTGTGATAAGAGACCTTGGGACACAGGTGGACAGTAGTCTCTCCTTTGATAATCACATCGCCACAGTAGTCAGGAAATCCTTCTGCATGGCACACCTCATCACAAAAGGTTTCTCATCCAGGAAAAAAGAGGTAATTGTTCCCCTCTACTCATCACTCATTAGACCCATTATAGAGTACGATGTCCCTTTTGGTATGTACTTCACAAGACATCTACAACAACTGAAAAGGTCGCAGAAACACCTCACAAAGAGGATTATCAGCCTCAAACAGATGCCCTATGCAGACCATCTCAAAAAAATGCCAGCTTTACTCCGTCGCATATCGCCTACTCAGAGGCGATCTCTGCCTAAAGTACAAAGCTATGTCAAACCCAGAGCTGTTGGACATGCTCCAATTAAAGAAATCCTAATCCCTTCATGCTACACACTCTAGGGACCTAAACCTTGTCAACAGAATAAACAGAACATGCTGGAGGGATAGATTCCTGTCTCAGAGACTTCCCATACTCTGGAACAAACTATCTATATTAAACAAAGCTCTTCATTAGCACTCTTGATCCTTAATCTTGATGATTGGATGGGAAATAGGAAATTCACCCCAGGGATCACGTCTGTGGCTCTGCTCGACAGGGGCACAGGAAAATCATTTTCTTGGGTGGCGAAAGCCAGGGTACCTTTTTGGCTAGGCTTATATAGGCCCTACTAATAGCGTAGTAACTACCTATGAACTTATGAATCAATACATATTCTAATGTTGTCTAAACTTTTCTTATGAGCTACTACCATGGAAGATGGCCAATTGGTTCTTCTACTGAACAAATTACTTCTAGCTGCACCATTCTGTCTAACTCAGCTTTGACTCTGTTCTGCATAGCTACTGGAACTTTCTGTGCTGGTCTGGGGTTACATCACGGTCTAACTTTATGGAGTACACAACTGAGAGTTTGCCTAGATTGTCTTAAAAAATATCAGCATATTCAGAAAAAATAGTTTGGGCAAAATTTGAGCTGTTGTCATTCAAGCTTACATGCTGAACTTCTTTATTAAATGAAAACAGTCCCATTTTTAAACTGTCTCTGAGGCCTAATAATGACAGCACGTGTCTCTTAACTATGTAAAACTGCAAGTCATAGCTGTTCCCAGCAGAGTAACGTGAAAGCAATACTGAGCCTTTGGTCTGAATTTCTTCACCACCATAAGTAACAAGCTTCACACACTTTGCCAGATCAAGTTTCTCACCAGCTTTTACTCTAACAAATGTTTCTGCTGACATAACATTGCACTTTGAACCAGTATCTACTTTGAGCTCTACAGGTCTCCCATTAATCTGAGCAGTATAAAATACTTCATTCTTTGCCCACAAATCTACTACATTGACTGTTTCACAAAGCACAGACACACCATCAACATAAAAAGTGGGGTTGCAGCTTTCTATTTGATCAACTTGCCTCTTTGAATGCTCTTTTTTAATAGAATAATGAGTCTCATTTGATTTACAAAGCCTTTTTAAATTATTCCACTTTTTATACTTGTGGCACTTCTGACCAAACGTTAAGCACTTTTCTCGGTTAGGTTCATGGTTACCACCACAATTACAACAGTTGACTATGAGGCTAGGTGGGGGCATATTCTCTGATTTTGCTGAGTCACCCCTGTACTTTGCTGAGAGTACCCTAGACCTTACTGAAGCTGCTCTGGGTTTTACAGGAGTGGCCATGCCCTTAGGCCTGCATCTTTTAACCTCGTGCTGCATAATATCTACATTAGCACTGGAAGAGATTACATGCATGCCCTTCTCATATTTGTGTGCTTTTCTGTAAGATTGTATAGCTGACAAATCTCAATGGCCTTGTTCAAAGTTAAATCACTCTCTCAAAGCAAAATCTTTCTCATTACACCATTATTAATACCACACACAAGCTTGTCTTTTATCAACTCATCTCTCAGATCAGCAAATGTGCACATTTTAGCCTTATTTCTCAAGTCAGTTATATATGCTGCAAAAGTTTAATTAGGCTTCTGATCTCTTGTGTACAATAAGTGTCTTTCCACTGTAACATTTGTTTGGGGGTTACAAATTTCTCTAAATTTACGTTTTAAACACTCAGGGTCTTCCCACGTTTTAGTCTGTACCACAATATGGTGGTCTTCCCCTTCCCCTTCCCCTGCAGACACAGCAGATGCATACAGAAATAAATGCTTTCTTTTAGTGGCTTCTGACCCAGCTAAATTACGCAGATTAAATGCCTTTGTATGTGCGTCTTTGTCAGAAAAAGCAGCCTGTATGAAAATATTGTACTCTTGCTCAAACACTCTCCAATTTTCTGCTATATTGTTATCAAACACAAGTGGAATTGGTCTGCAAAGTCTTTCTGCCATGCCAACAAATTTGGCCCTTGTAATTATGTACGAACATTCGCACACACCAGGTACTTGTAATAATATTCAAATGTGCAATAATCTCTTTGAAATGACTGCACTTTGTGAAATAACTGTAATGTAAGACTGCACAGGCTGGCCAACACTTTGCACACTTCGGATACTTCGAATAGCTGTAGTTAATGTAAGAAAGTAGTACATTGCGAAAAAATACTGTTGTTTCCCCTATCTTGTACATTTTATGTGATTCAATATTGTTTAAAATGTTTTCTGAATTATTTTGAATATTTTTATCAATATGTCACAGTTTCGGACATTTTGTTTAATTAGAAATGCATTTTCAGTGTTTTGAATGCTTTGTTTTATATTCGTTGTGTAAAAAAATCATTTAAGTGAGTTTTACTACCTGGAAATTCGTTTCTGACCTGTTTGTGAGTTGTTTGAACTTTGGATGATTCACTTGTGTATATTCCTCTGTTTCTAACTGTGTGCCTCATGGTTTTGACTATGGATCCCATTCTGACACCATGTCACTCATCTTGTGTATCTAAATAAGACAATGAAGCTTGGGTGTTTGTTTAAGTAGTTTATTACACACAAACACATCAGGATGGATGACTGGAACATTAAACTTAAACAAATGAACCAACTGACTGACTGCTACACACATACATAGCTTCACTCTGGCTGCTCACTCAAATGGCACTCGTTTTTGCACATGCTCAGTATTTATATGCACTGACTGGAATGTTTCTTAAAGGTACATCACACACATTGATTCTTGTTTTTATTTACCTGTATATATCAGTTTTTTTCCTGTTCTCAGCATCACCAGGACCAGGTCTTTGCTAAAAGGGACCAATAAGACCACTTAGCAGGTTAGGAAATATTCAGTCAGTCAATCTTAGCAATCAACCAATTAGCCACTCAGTCAAGTAAATAAATGTAACACTTACATTTTGTACAGATTCAGATATGGCTTGAAATGCTTGAGCAGTTATCATCAGAAATTTCTTAAAAGTGCTTTTCAGAAAGTTGTAACACTTTTTTATTGAACAGTAGAGTTGATCTGGGAGTAAGTTGCAAGACAACAGTGGAAATAATGGGAAAAACAGTTCTGTTTTTAACAAAAACAAAATAATGGTAGCAACTGTAAAGATTTAACTAGATAGATTTATAGCAAGGTCTTTAAGGTACAGTTAATCCAGTTTTTCTTTGCTTACCTGTCTCTTTAGTAAATTAAGGTGTTTTAAAATTGTGTCAGACAGATGTGAGTGTACAGTAAAATTAGGTATTCACTGTATGTAGCCGAAATGGAGTCAGCCTTTAAGACTGGACTAAAAAAAAAAAACAGATGGAAGTATTTATGAGATTAAGCACACACCAAAGTATATTGTTGGCCTCTATAAACCAGTGACTTGCTTTTTGTAATTTAACATGTGTAGTAAATATCAATTTCTGGGCAAGGAACATCCCCACCAAAAGAACATAAATATGATCCTCCATGGAGAATTCATTACATCAGAATAAGTTATTTTCTATTTTTTTCTCAAAATGATTTTATAATTTGCTAGGATAAGACTAGTAATCATCAAAAACTGAATAAGTACTTCAATGAGAACTGTTTTCAGAAACACAGCATGAAGTAGATTAGGGAAATGAAACCAGTTTTTGTAGTGCAGTCTAAGATTACATGCCCTGTACTCAAACTCGTACTGAAGAATTTTGAAAAAGACTGTTTTAAAACTCTGGTACCTGTTTTACCCAGACAGCAAACAGGCAGTGTCTTAACTTGACTCCACAGTATGAACAGGATATAGGACAGAAGCACAGTCATGAACAGCTGTCTACTATTGCAAGTGTTAAATGACATTCTACACATCCCCAACACTGGTTACACCAGCTGCACTCACTGTTTTGGCAGGCTCATTCTGGTTACAGTTAGTCCTGCTGCTGGATGGCTATTAAATCTCCCGCTCTGCAATTGGGATGCAATGTTTACATTAGGACACTAGTGTCCCAATACTCTTCTAGAGGTTTCTGAGGCTTGCTGTTCTTTTCTTATAGAAGTCTCCCGCCTACAAAGTCCTAAGGTCCGCCAGTTTTACAGATGTCTTTCTGATTTTTTTATTTACAATTTGATGTTATTTTTTACAGACAAGACACTGTCTGGAAAAGGCAGTCTCCAGTTTTCTAGACAGAGTCCCTTACGTCCAGGCAGTCCGGAAGAATTCCGGATGGTTGGCAACCCTAATTGACACAAGCCTGCTACCATTTTCCTCTTGATTGGAAACTGTGAAGAGGCCATAGCTTTTGAGGGGTCTGGGTCTGGAGGAGCTCCTGCATAGTGCAGGAAAAAGACCACCAGGAGTGCCTTCTGGGTGACTCCTGTAAGGGTCCCCAGTATAAGGTGGATGCCTGGCACTGTTTTGTCAGGATGGTGAAGGATCATTACAGTGACCTAAAAATGTACCATCATGACCTTCTTAAGCAGTGGGAAGAGGAGGCTACAGAGACAAAAGAGAGACAGAGATCTAGATGAACAAGTACTTACCGGTGGCTGTTTATACATAGGTAGGCATTCTTGTTCAGCTACATGCAGTTCTTGGGGTTTACGGACATATTTATTTTTTTCTATTTTTTTCTGTCTTTCAGCTTCTGATTAGATAGAGGATAAACAAAAGCTATATACTTACTATACCAATAGATCTGTACTGTCTGCTTCTGTCTTTCCTCAATGGCTGGGTTACTGGATCTGATTAGGACCCGACTTTGGCCACTGTCAAACTTTGGATCTAATGCTTAGACTCCTTTCCTTATATATAACCCTGCACAAGGAGAGAATTACCTCAGATTGAGTTTGCTCTTACACTGGTACCTCTCAGCATATAAACCTAAATACCTCAGGATAAAACAGCTTTCAAACTTAGAGTTTGAAGAGTAAACAACCAAGGCAAAGTAGGGGTAAGTGCAACAACTCCAGGAGCCATGGACAAATTCAAGGATGGGGAAGGAGGGAGGGAAGTTGAGGAAGGATGAAAGATATATTGTTACGGTAAATACATAACTTTCATATCTCATGTTGCCTCTTCTGTCCATTCCCCAATGGTCGGGACACAGTCCCCAGCTACTGTCAAACTTGGGAAGTCTCATGGAAGGAAGCTTTTGTTCTTGATTGTAAATCCAGCTTATAGTGGGAAATGAGGGTATGGATATTGGATTAAGTAGTTGCAGCACAAATGTTATCAAGTAATACTCTGGAGAAGAATGCAGTAGATGAAGCCACATATCTAGTTGACTAGGCCTAAGGACGTTTGGGTAAAGATAAACCCTTGTCTCTCTACACACATGAAATACAATCAGATAACTAGTGAGAGAGATTCCATTTAGATACACCTTTTCCAAATTTGGCTGTGAAAAAAGGAAATCAAACAGCTGATCATTCTTCCTAACCTTCTTAGTGCAATGCACATAAAAACAAAGCTGGCGATGTACATCCAGCAAATGTAACATGTTCCTCTTTATTAGAGAAATTTGGGAAGAAATTTGGAAAGAAAATGGGAAGACAGAGAGACAGATTAAGTGATGATTCAGAAGCCACCTATGGAAGAAAGGAAGGATTAGTTCTTAGGAAGTAACTCTGTCCTTGTGGAAGACCAAATAAGGAGGTTTACTAGACTGGGCATGTAACTCCAGAACCCTCTTAGCAGAAGTGATAGCCACCAAAAATAGATTCTTTCCTGACAAAAATTTTAAGTCAACCTTAGTTATAGATTCAAAGGGGGGGGGGTAGTCAAGGCCTGTAACAGAATAGTAATATCCAAAGAAGGGCCAGGATTCCTAAGAGGAGGTCAGAGAAGAAAGTAGCTCCTGAATAAAGGTTTGGAAAATCTAAGAGAGGTGATGGGAGAATGGTTCTTCCAATATGAAAATGGGACAGTGGTTCTCCCAATATGAAAATGGGATGGCTGCTAGCTGAACCTTGATAGTAGAGCAGTTGGCTCCACCATGGAAGAGCAACACCAGAAAGTCCAAGATAGCTGGAACAGGTGCTGAAAAGAGATCTAAGCTTTTGCTGGAAGCTCAGGTAGGAAATCTTTTCCACTTACCTTTATAAGGGAAGAAAGCCTGAACTATATTACCATCTTCAGAAATGGAGAAACCATGCGGTCAGTTTGAGAGCTTGAATATCTCAGTGAGGCTTCCTGGAAAGGTGACAGAGAAGATTTGGAGTGGGATCCAGAATCCAAGGTGGATGAATGAGATGAGACAAGAGGAAGAAAAATCACAAAAGTTGGGGCCAAAAATGAGCAATGAGGGTCACAGTGGCCTTTCTCACCAATGCTTTCTGAAGCAATTTCAGGTTAAGAGGAGAAGGGGGAAAGGCATAGAGGAGTTTGGGGGGCAGTTGGGGATCAGAGTATCCTATGGTGACATTCCCTCCTGGGAAATAAAAGCAAAGTACCTGCTGCACTTGGTGCTGAAGGTAGAGACAAAACAATTGCAGCAAAGTTGGCACCAGTGGCTAAAAATCTGATCTCCCACTATTGGGTTGAGGGACTGCTTGTGAGGGAGAAGGCTAGACCTGCTCAGTCTGTCCACCAGAACATCAGACTTCCCCAAAATGTGTATTGCTGTTAGAAAGTGGTGAAAAGACATTCCCCATTGCCACATTGTCATGGCCTGTCAAACACAAGTGCTAAGATTGTGCTTTTCCCCATCTGTTGGTGTACCAAAACACTGAAATATTTTCCATATGAACTCAAATCACACCAGTGGGGAGAGCATCCTGGAAGGGTCTTGGAAGGCTGCAATACTAGAAAGACTGCTCTCATCTCCAAGATGTGAAGACTGGCCTCTGCGGGGGGCCACATGCCTTGAACCATCATTCCCAAGAAATGTCCCCCACCCAAAGTGGAAAGCATCCATGGTCACTGTGGCTTGTGGGAATGGTAGTACAAAGGAACAACCCTGTCTGACTGCTGGAGGCACTAATCACTGAATACGACTCCTGCATATTTTTGTGAGAGACCTGAAAATTCATGGGCTGGTGTCTGATTGACCACTGAACTGACAGGGTCCACTGCAGCACCCTTACGTGATATCTGGCAAGAGGAATCAAAGTGATGGCAGCTGCCACTAAGCCTAGGAGATATAGGATCAGTTTCACAGATAGTTTCTGACAGGAAAGAACAGCAAGCGCCTGTTTTTGATGTGTAGAAATCCAGTGTGTAGAAGCTTGGTGATTTGCAGTTTCATGTCTAAAAGAGCTATGATGAATTTCAAGGCCAAGACAAAGTGAAGCTTGGACTTGGCTGAGTTCACCATAATGCCTAGTATTGAGCAAAGGTGGAGCAAGGCGTCCCAGGCTTGGAGAAGAGGACTCCTGGTGGGGGCAATTATGACCCAGTCATCCAGTTACTGGAACATTCAGAACACTTGCAGCCTGAGAGGAGCTGCAACCACTGCCATGCACTTGGTGAGCCCCCAGGGTGCTGTGGTAAGACCAAAGGGCAGGGCACTGAACTGTAAATGACTGTCTCCCAGCTGAAAGTGGAGAAACCTTTTGGAGTGTCTGTCTATTTTTATATGGTGGTATGCATCCTGAAGGTCTACTGAGGACATCCAATTGTCTTTCTTTAGCAATGGGAGTAAGAAGTGTACTGTGTCCATCTGGAATTTCATTTGTTTCACAAACTTGTTCAAGAAACTTAGGTCCAAAATTGGTCTGAGGTCCCCATTCTTTTTTGAGACTAAAAAGAATATTGTGTAAACTCCGGATCCTTGTAGGTCTTGTGGGACCTCTGGGATGACCTGATATTTTTAGCAACTTTTCATTTAAATCATTGCTACTTCCCTTTGGAAAGGTAGAACATCATGAAGTTTCTCTAAGCAGGGTGGAGATAGAAAAGGAGGGTGGAGTAGCCTCTGGTTATGATCCCCTGCACCCAAATATATCAAATAATGGATGTCCAGGCCGTGGGGTGCAAGGATAAGCACCTCCTGATGATCTCCAGAGTGCAGCAGCCAAGCAAATGTTCAGGAGTATTGGTAAGGCCTATCAGAGATGGGACCCAAAAAGCCCTGGTTTTGTGGGCCACCTCTGCTTCAAGGGTGAGGTCCACTATTAGAGATCCTTCCTCTGGCTCAGGTATGAGACTTTGGGCACAACAGTTTATTCTCCTCTTTTTGGTTTGTGGAAAAGGTCTTCTGTGGGGTAGACAATTTGATCCCTGCAGCAGACAGGGTCTTACCATCTTGTTCACTCCTGGATAGTGTTTATTTGACTTTTGGACCAAACAGCATCAATACATCATAGGGAGCATTGATGAAGGCCATCTTAAAGTGCTTGGTGAAATCCAATAGATGCATCCAGGTATGTCTTCTAATGGTTATGCCAGTGCCCACAGCCTAGAAATGCCTTTTGTGGTATTGGAGATGTACATCAAGACATTAGACAAGGATCAAGGGGTGGCCAACTGCGAGTTGACAGACAATCTCTCCTCAGGAGAGAGGGACCTTGAGAGAGATTTGGAGAGTTCTTTGGTGAAATCCCTCTGGAAGCATGTAACATGTGCCAGATAATTTAGCATCCTGAGAGTGCAGGTCACCAATGCATAGACTCATTTCCCAAATCTGTCCAATGCCAAGACTCCATGTTAGGGGGATGGACAGTGGAAATCTCTTCAGCTGGTTCCTTTTTGGTGGCCACCACCACCACCATAGAATCAACAGCAGGATCCTTGCTCCAATAAGGATGGTCTTTTGGGGAAACCAGGAATTTGTCTGGTTTAAGTGGAAATGGTTTAGCTATGTACCATTCCTTCCATGCCCATTTAGAGATTAAATCTACTATTTCATCTGTGGGAAGGACCATCCAGGAAATACTGTCAGCTTTTGGGATGGAGCTTTAAAGAACCACCTCCCTTTCTGTCTTAGTTCTAGTATTTCTCAGAAAGAGACATCCATGGGGGGGGGGGGGTCTGGGGGACATCTCCCCCTCATTGAAGTCAGTATCTTCTGTTAGAGACTCTTTTTGCACTTGTGATTCTAATGAACCTTCCCAGTGGGATGCTCTGTGAAGGACTCAGAATCTAATAGGGAGTCTCAATGTGGACAGACTCAAGACTTTTGGAGACTGGCTGTCCCAATGGAACAGAGAGAGAGCAGGATCCGAACCCAGGGAATTCCTTTGAGGAAGGATGGATATGAGCCTGATAGGAAAGTCTGCTCCCTAGAACAATAGAGCACTCTCTCAAAAGTCACAAAGGCAGTGCTCAAGACAGGACCAGAAACTCTTCCATGG